>NC_045724.1:4111202-4411461 GCF_009834535.1 Camelus ferus | reverse complement strand
ACGTTCAGGATCCAGGAAGTTCCGGGAGGAGGGAGCCAGTCAAGGGTTCCGTCCACCGAGCGACGCCCCGCCCACAGGGCGGAGTCCCACCCTTGCAGCTCGGTCCATAGCGATAAGCCCCGCCCACCGCTGTAGCCCCACCCACTGAGCGAAGTCCTACTCTCCGAGCACAAGCCAGTACGCGGAGCAAAGCCCCGCCCACAGAACGTCGTTCCGCCCAGGGGCTGGTTGCCACCCACCTAACGTACTCCCGCCCGCAAAACCGACGCAGCCGCGGCGCATCCTCTCCTGAACACTGCGAAGCCCCGCCCAGAGAGAGAAGTCCCACCCACCGTGGGAAGTCCCGCCCCGTTGGCATCCCTTGCCTTTCTCTGGGTCGAGGACCTGTCCTCGGCTGAGGCGTTAACGACGCAGCCAAGTCTCGAATTCCTCGGGTGGGTACGTGTACTGAAACCGCCGAGGTGTCTGAGTCGTCTGAGCCACGAAGACCGTAACCCTCGTGATCGGTCCTCAGCCGCTTACTGCTGGCTGGCTGGGCCCACGCTCCCAGGAGGTGGCGCTGCGCACCTCTGGATGGCGTCCGGGTGAAAAAAAGTGTCTGAAAATGGTCTACAGCTATAGCCTCCAAAGGGAAAATTTGTAATGAGCGGGAATTGAAATGCTTTCCTCACTGAAGTTTCCTTGCTTCTAAAAGAGAGTTTCTGACAGCACAGCAGAGACACAAGAAAATATAAGACTGTTGTAAAACAAGAATCAGGGAACTTAGAAAATCTTAGAAGAAGCATTTTTGCCTTTTGGTTGTATGTCTGTGTGTATTTCCCAACTGAGGCGTTGTGGGTTGAGTTTTCCAGAAAATTGACTCACTTCTTCCAAGAGGAGCTCTCCAGTAAGGTAACAATTTTCACAGGTTCTCTGCTTATTTTGTTAAGGTCACAGGAAAAGCCAGCTTTTAAACAAATGTAGAAGGACAGACATTTTTGTAACGTACGTGAGTTCTGCTCTAAGTATCAAAAAGAGGCCGTAATACCACTCCCATGTTTTAAGTGAGGCTGCTGAGGGCTCAGAGTTGAAGCCATTTTCGGGTTTCCATACAACTAGTAATTGACAAAACCAAACTAGAATCCGCGAGGGCGGGCCCTTGGTCAAGTCTTCTTCGTGCCAAATCAGCCACTTGCCTGCTCATATAAAGATGAACTACTTTTACGGTAAATTGTCTTACTGTGTCGATCATACACACACAAATTAGAAACTACATTAAGGAGCGAGGAGTTATTACTTGTCAAATGCATTTTTATTAAAATTCTGTGTTTTTTCCTAAAGACTGACTTTTAAAAACACCTTAAAATCTTGGTGTAAAATGCCCATAACGTGTAGGGGTAAGACCAAAATGACACCCAAATGACAGAAAACCATTAGATTCATTCTATAAGGCCAGAGTTATCCACAAACACTGAAGCAAACAAGGCAGGTATTATTATGGTTCCTTGAATGCAAAATTATTGATGTATATGCAGAAGACAAAGAGATGTGATGGAATGACATTATAGCGTTTATTAAAACTTATGGGACTAGCTTGAATGTTGAAATGGTGAGCTAGAGATACATACACCAAGGAAATAATACGGTTGTACAGGCAAGAGCAGAGGCATGACGAGCGATACGAGTGAGGAGGCATGAATTTCTGTTTTACTTCTATCACCAACTGTGACTGTGGAAAAGTTACTTCAATTCTCTGTGCCTCCGTTTCTCACACGTAGACAGCCATTCAGTATATACCCACTTCAGTGAGCATTCATTATCTGCTCAGCATCCCTTTCTGGGGAACCACCCATCTCCCTCCAAGTGGTCCTGGTTGAGCTAATAATTACCGTCATCTTCTAAAGATTTTCCAACTAAAGCTAGTGGAGAAGCTTGTGTCTTGCTTTTACTGTCCTCGTGCTGGGATGATGTGAAATTGAGGCTGCTTGTTGCCACCTTCTCCAGAAACTTGAGGGAATCCTTCTGCAGTCGGAGAAAATAAGGGTAATACAGAAGAAAACTGGGCGGAAGAACACAGGACCTTGGTGATATCATTTGAGCCCTTGGATTCAGCCGTAGATGGAAGAAAGTTCCATCCCTTGACTTCTCAGTTATCCAGACTAAAGCATTGCTTTTTTTGTTGGCTTACACTGTGTTGGGTTATTTTTTAAAACCACTTGTACCTTAAAGAGTCGTAACGCTACTCTTGTCCAACCTATGTCACAAGATTATTGTCCAAAGTTAATGAAATACAAAATGTGAAAGCGTAGGGTATCATTAAGACAAAAGAAAGAAACGTCAATTTTCAAAAAGGCAATTTTCTAATTTTCTATGACCCAAATGAACCATATATGGAAAGGAAAAAATAGCTTCAAGTTTTCTGATCTTTACAAAAAAACCTGCAAGATGAATACAATCATAAAAAAAAAAAAATCTTGGGGGAAACCTTAGTTTTCCTGTTGAGACCCAGCAAAGCAGAGTTCTCTGTACAGATTCAGTCCTCAGAGAACTGTCTTGGAAGGATAAAGTGTTGCATTTAATTATTGTGCCTTTTTTTTTCTTCCAGTTTATTGAGATGTGTTGGACATCGTGGCACTGTGTAAGTTTAAGGTGTATGGCAAAATGATTTTACTGACATACATCATGAAATGATTACCATAATAAGTCTAATGAGAGTCTGTCATTTCATATAGATACAAAGAAAAGGAAAATAAAAAAACCTTTTTCCATGATGAGAACTCAAGATTCACTCTTTTAGCAACTCTGATATATAACATAAGCAGTGTTCATTATATTAATTGAGTTATAGAGGACATCCCTACTGTTTATTTATTTTATAACTGAAAGTATATACCTTTTAAGTTGCCTTCATCCAGTTTCCCTTTCCCCCACCTTGCCTCTGGTAACCACCAACCTGGTCACTTTTTCTGTATGTCTGTTTGTTTATTGAAGTATAATTGATGTACAGCACTATTTCTTGGTGCACGACATAGTGAGTCAAGATTAGTTTGATGTCGTTCCATTTGCTTATTTTTGCTTTTGTATCCCTTGCCTGATGAGACAAATCCAAAATAATATTTCTAAGACCCATGTCAAAGGGTGTACTGCTTATGCTTTTTTCTAGGAGTTTTATGGTTTCAGGTTTTACATTTAAGTCTTTAATCTAATGTAACGTTATTTTTGTATATAGTGTGGGAAAGGGGTCCCGTATGATTCTTCTGCAGGTAGCTGTCTAGTTTTCCCAACACCATTTATTGAGGAGGTTACCTTTTCCTTCTTACATATTCTTACATTCTCTGTTGTGGATTAATTGCCCATATAAGTGTGGGTTTAATTCTGAGCTCTCTATTCTGTCGCATTGATCTGTGTCTGTTTTTTGTGCCAGTACCATACTGTTTTGATTACTGTAGCTTTGTAGTATAGTTTGAAATCAGTACATGTGATGCCTTCAGCCTTGTTCTTTCTCAAGATTGTTTTGACTATTTGGGGTCTTTTGTGTTTCCATGCAAATTTTATAATTATGTGTTCTAGTTCTGTGAAAAATGCCATTGGTATTTTGATAGGGATTGCATTGAATTTACATATTTCCTTGGGTACTGGGGTCATTTTCATAATATTAATTCTTCCAATCTATGAGTGTGGTATATCTTTCCATTTGTTTCTGTCATCTTCAATTTCTCTCACCAGTGTCTTAGAGTTTTCCAACTATAGATCTTTTATCTTTTTAATTAGATTTATCCCTAAGTATTTTCTTCTTTTTGATGCAATTGTAAATGGGACTTTTTTTTTTTTCATTTCTCTTTCAATAATTCGTTGTTAGTGTATAGGAAGAAATGCAACAGATTTCTGTATATTAGTTTTGTATCTTGCAATTTTACTGAACTTATTGGTGATTATAGAAATGTGGAGTCTTTTTTTCTTTTAACCCTTCAGTGACAGAAGCACTTAATTTAGACTCAGAATAAACACCCATGACATATTCTGTATGATAAAGTAGAATAGACCAGACCAGACCTTCCACCTTTCTGTCTAGGTCAAATTCTAGAAATTTGGAAATATCTAGAAAATTCTGGAAATATCTGCAGGATAGGAACCAATAAATGGAAAAAGAAGATTAACTCTTTGTAGTGAAGGAAAAATGGCTTACTTCTGCAGGTTAGTATAAAGCTGTAGGAGGTAGATCAGAGGTTTTGGAGTTTTACTATTTTCTAGTGTTCAAATTCAAATATTATATTGCTTGTGTATATGTTTGTCTCTCAATGAGTCCATGGACTCTTCAGGGGCCAGGTCCACTCACCTTTGTACTTCCATCCAGGATTCCATATTTCCAGTGCATGGGAGGTGTAGCATAAACATTGGCTGAATGAAATAAAATTTCCTGAACCATAAGAAGTAGAGAAGGGATTGTAGCTAATACACTAAAAATGACCTTAAAGCTCTGTCATCTTTAGCATAACTGAAAATTACCCAGAAGAACATTTCTTTCTATCTTCTTATAGTACTGTTCCTTGGGAATGGTAGGAGCTTGACAAATATGTTTTTGTTTAAGTAAGCAGATTTTACCCAGAGTAATCTCCTGGCCAAACGCCTAGAAATCTTGAACCTGAACTAATTACAGTCACAAAGGAAGGTGAAATATCTGAAGGCAAAGAACAGTCAAGTCCATATCACAGAAGCAATAAAAATATCCAAAGAGTACATGAAGTTCTGGGTTAAAATGCAAGTAATGGTTAAAAATTACAGGAATTGGGAAATATTTAGCAGGTGCATGTTTAAAACTCAGAAAAATTGGCAACCGCAAAGGAGGCATCGAGCTATTAATTGACAATTTGACACTCCAAATTTCAAAAGTGTTTAAATGAAAAAAAAAAAAAAAAAAAGGAAGGTGCTTTGTGATTATCCACCTTAGTTATGCTGAAATCCTAAGAATGACATAGGCACCTATATTATGATAAATGCAACAAAAATACTGACTTAGGCTGTACACCAGAGATTGACACATTGTAACTGACTATACTTCAGTAAAGAAAGAAAGACAAGGGAAAAAATACTGAGCACTATAGGGTATTTCACAAACATTTGGCACCTTCAAAACTTTGTTTTTTCCTTTTGGATTAGAAAAGACATGAAGAGTCATTGTAGAAGTTTGGAAAATGTGAAGTATAATGAAGAAAATGAACAACCAGCAATTTCTGCATTTTGATTTAACTCACCACCATCCATCTCCCATTTGGATTCCTGTAATAGCTTCCTGACTGGTTGCCTGGCTTTAATCTCTACCCACCCCAGGAGCCGAAGGAATCATGTATCCCCTGTGCATAAAACAATGCCTAGCACATAAAGGGAATCCAACAAATACATTTGAAAAATGAATAAATCCCACCAATTAGATTTGTTTAAAATATGCCTCTTTGCAGCCCCTTTTTCTAAGCAAATATACTATGTTGTTTATTAAAAATTAAAAATTATAGATAAAACTTTATAATCTACAAATGTAAGCATAGACACTTGTTCAGTATATTTAAAAATATATTTAATGTCTTTCTGAAATTACATCTTTTTGATGTACAATGTTATCAACCCTCTTATGATTAGCATGTCTGTTGTTTCTAATTTCTTCTGTTATAAATACATTGTGATGGATACCTTTCTACGTAAATCTTTGAACGATCTCCTATTTTCTTGGAGAACATGACTAGGAATAAGATCTAAGATTATGAACAGTTAAAATACTTGATTTAAATTACCAGATTCTTTCCAGAAATTATCTATTATTACCTATTTTACATTTCTGCCAACAGTGTATGAACATGCTTATTTCACCATATCCTTATGAATATGGAGTGTTGATACTGTTTAAGAAAATTAAATTTTCATTAGGAAGAAAGAGCATAAAATCTTTTTAAGATGATACATCTTTTGAATTTAATTTTATGTTTACAGTATAGTTTTGTTTCTTTTTGTCACATTAACTGATTGCTTAGGAATCAAAATAGACAAAATTTAAAGGTGAGGGGAAAAAGACAAGCAGGAAGTATGAATATTCAGTTTCTGACTTGTGCAGCTGGGTGTGTGGTGGTGCCATTTAATAAGATGGAGAAATTTGTGATTGGGAGATTGGGATGAGGGGATAAAGAATTCCATTCTGGACACCAGAAGTTGCAGCCATTAAATACAGTTCAGTGGATCTAGGGCTGTGCTGATCAGAATAGCAGCCACTAACCACATACAGCCATCAGTCACCTGTAATGGGGCTAGCCTGAATTGAGATGTTCTGTAAGAGTAAATTACACACCAGATTTAGAAAACTAAGTAAGAAAAAAAATGTACAAGGCATAATTGTGACCATTAAGGTCCAACCAGGAAACAGAAATCATACAATAATTTGAACAGGAGAAGTTTACTGTAAAGCATTATTAACTCTAACAGGGAACAAGATGTAAAAGAGAACTCTAAGAAAACTTCTTAGGCTAAGGGAGAGTTTCGAAGGAAGGATAAACTTGGCAGTCAGCCTCCTCTCCAAGGTTGGGATTCAGATCCCTGGAGAAGTGTGGTCGCAGCCCACTGGATGGCAGAGAAGTCTGAGGGGTGGCCCAGGCCAGAGCGGGCCCAAAGTTGCCAGGCGAGCAGAAAATGCCCGTCCAGGGTAGTGTGGGCTAAATCTGGCATGTGGGTTGCAAAGGGACTCAGAGCATGGGGAACCAGCTCTCTGGCAGGGTGGTGGACACCTATGGTACAGACGTCTGGGTTGGAAACATCACGAGAGACACCATCCATGGTGCAGGCCCCCTGAGGCTGGTGGGCTGGTTTGCAGGGGGAGCTGGGGCATTGGTTTGCCAGAAGTGCTGCATGAGAACTGGAGTCTGTGGTGTCCGCTTCTGGAGGTGCAGTGGCAGGGCCACGGGCTGGGGCTGAGGCTGAGGCTGTAAGCTTGCTGAGGGACTGCACACTCTCGGTATGAGCCTGGGCCAGGGTGCCCCTATCAGCCCACCCACACATGTCCCTGCTTGCAGCCCGAGAGTAGCAAGAAGAAAAACAAAAACTTTAGCACACCAGAACCAGGAACCCAGTCGCCCTTCCTGCAGTGTCCCTCAACTGAAAAAACATTAACGTTGTGCCCGCTGCAAAGAATTCTTAAAGCTTCATTATCACAGAGCAGGTAACGCATGATGAATTTAGAGCCGAGAGATAACAAATTGATAACTCATTATATTACACACTTATTAACTTTTTTGTATATTAATTCATGCTGAAACAACAGTGTTTTGAATATATTGGGCTAAATAATTCAAACATTTCATTGAAACAAATTTCACTTTTCTTTTTACTCTTTTAAAACTAGTTGAAAATGTAAAGTTACGTATGTGGCTTGCATTCATGACTCACATATAATCGTGCATGATGCTGGAAAAGATACCTAAGCTATGTAGGTTACATACGAGATATTGACAGAAGCACCCAGGAAGAGAGCGTTGAGAGGACAGAGCCTAGCTGAGAGCCCCAACCCCTGCCCAGATTTAAAGGTCGGTGCGATGGTCAGTTTCACATGCCAACTTGACTGGGCCACAGGGTGCTGGGATATTTGGTCAAACATTATCCTGGGTGTTTCTGTGAGGGTGTTTTTGAATGAGATTAACATTTATATCAGTACACTGAGTAAAGCGGATTGTCCTCCATAATGTGAATGGGTCTTGTCCAATCAGTTGAAGGCCTGAATAAAACAAAAAGGTTGCACTTCTCCCAAGTAAGACCGAATTCCTCCTGCCTGCCTGCTGATGAACTGGGACCTTAGCTTTTTACTGCCCTCAGACTGGAAAGGAAACACCGGCTCTTCCCGGGTCTTAAGCCAGTTGGCCTTCAGGCTGGATCACCATCAGCTCTCCAGGGTCTCCAGCTTGCTAACTCATCCCGCAGATCTTGGGACTCAGTTTCCATAATTGTGTGAGCTAATTCCTTATAATAAATAGCTTTCTAACACACACACACACACACACACACACAGTATGTGGTCCTGTGTCTCTGGAGAAAACTTAGAAAGAAAAACCCAAGGAGCACCAGAGAGAATAGGTGGGTAGCAAATGGGGGGTGTATGTGTGTCCAGGGAGAAACTTTTTCCCTACAAAGAGAAAATTCTAGAACACATTAGTACGCTGATGGCAATGATGAAGAGGGAGTGGAGTTAGTAACATGGGTGATAAAGGCTATAATGGTATGAGTTTGGGAGGGGGGGTTTGCTAGGTGTGCCAGGCTAGTGCATAAAGCCTTCAGTGGTGGCACCGTGGCGTCCAGGTGGGGAACTGCTTGGCGTGAGGGTGTATCGAGACTTGCCTAGTGCTGAGATGGGGATCTGGGTACCGTTCTTGATAGACTAGCCTGCCCTTTCCAAGGGGACAGAAGAGGATAAATAAACTTTATAAGAGCTGATGACAGAATGTCTGTTCACACCCTAATTTCTCTCTGTCATTATATTTCAGAGAGTTGACAGCAACAGGGTGACTTTGACTTACTCATTCCAAGCCAAGGGACAATTAACTCAGTTCTTTGGCAGCTGAATTCTTTTGGCCTGAATGATCTGGACTTTTCAACACTGTTCTGATAATTACACAGCTTCATTTCCTTTTAAGTAATCTTAGCTCTCTCCTTTCCTCTTTCACACTCTATCCATTTTTATAACACGCTCAAGTAAGACATGAAACCCTATAAGACGTAGATACATTTCTGTTAGGAAACCATGTGAGACTACATGAAAGAACAAAAATGTAGAAGGCAGGTTTTAGCAACGTGCTCTTGTCTGACAGTACAGGACACATTGTTTGGATCTAGTTTCTGACAAGTTACAATCTGAGAAGTGACTTGAGAGGTGATTCATTGTAGGCACCGTTTCAATTCGGGTCTGAGAATTCTCATCTTGGCTTGAAACCTCGGTGCCTTGAGCAAGACCTTTAGTCCCTTCGGGCCTCAATGTAATCTCCTGGAGAGATTGCCTTGTGCAATCCTACCCTCAGAATAACCTTAGGAATGAGAAATGAAAGAAATCAAATCGAACATAGTATCCGCTCCATAAAATCAACACTCACCACAAGATATCAAATAAATCAAATCATAAGACAGTCATGGGATTAATCAGTCCCAGCTGTGCAAGTCACAGCGCTTGATAAATGAAGGAAATGGGCACAAAATGAGAGCACCTTGGACTTGGGACTCTGCAGACTGGGGCTGTGTCCCTGACTGTGTGGCTTGCCTCTCTAGGTAACTAAGGAACGAGGAAACTTGCTCAGGTCAGTTTCATGCTTGGAAAAAGTCAGATGAAAATAGCCACTTCAGTTCACATTGGGAGTTTTAAAAGAATCCCTGGAAAAAGTGTGCATCTCAGAGGAAGAGGCTGTGTATAGCCCCTAACAAAAGAATATTAATCCATACCTTGATATTTCCTTAATGTGCTACTATAACTTAATTAAATGGCTACAGTTGTAACTCACAAGTGCCTCTCGCAATGTGCAGTCTTATTCATTGAGGAGAGGTGACTTAAGCATGCTTTTCTGCAAAGGAAACTTGTACTTGATCTAACTGGCTCAAGAGTGAAATGGAGATAATGACCATAGCCTTGGTCAGGATTCCTGGGCTCTCTGGTCAGTGTTAATCTTCCTTGTTTATACTTGATGGTTTGAACTCAGAGACAGAGGCTTCGTGTTAAGAAGAAAGCCTCTACAGAGTTATAAAAGGTTACTTAGCAAGCTCATAGGTTCACTGATTTGAGGGAGTAGAAGGTTTTTGTCCCTGCCAAATTCTTTTGGAAAGAACTAAAACCCACAGGAAAATTGTAAAAACAGCATCGTGAGCCCCCAGACATCCCTCAGGGAGTCACCAATAACTGACTGAGACATTTGAGAGTCAGTTGCAGACAACAGGGTACTTCACCCTTATGGCTTTAGCATTCTCTCTGGTGAATCCGTCTGAACCATGTGAAGCTGGGGAATTTTTTTTTTCTTCTTCGAGGTCACTGAGTGATCGTGAATGAGGAAGGTAGCAGAATAATGTTGATGGCTTTTCTGACTTAGCATGCCTGCCAAATATCAGAATTCTTGGTGGTGACACCATCTGTCTATCTTAGGTCATTTTAACTAAGAGTCACGCCATTCATCTTGAAAACATAGACAAAAGTTCTTGAACGTTGATCAAAGCTAAGAAGAGTCTGAAGCTATTATGGTTTGGGCATCTTTTCTTTTTTTTTTTTTAAGAGGAATACAAAATTACAAATACAGAATTAGGTATAGAGCCTTATAAGAAGTTCGTAAGTGAGGAGCCATAAAGTTTGTTTTATTTGCTTAATTGACATTGGGCTGTTATTGCTTTTAGCATCTTTCAGTGAACAGAATATTCAAGTCCCACACCACAGTGGTCATCTTAGCTTTCACCATTGCGTATTTGTATCAACCAGAATGAAAATCATTGGTTCCAGTATACTTACCCATTATTCTTTCTTAAAATATTCACAAAAATGGTTACAGAATCACAACGCCCATATTACTACCAAAATCAAATCTAGCAGCAAAGTGCAAGATTATCTTTCAGTTCTTCTTAGTATGTTATAAACCCCACTAAGGGTATTCAGACACAGTGCTCTATTCAAAACATTTATTTTTCCTGTGTGGTTATATTATCAACTTAATATACAGTTAAGTTCATTTATTTCTGTCTAAATCAATTTTAGGGTTTTTTTTTAAATCCTCTTTAATTTCTTTGAAAATATAATATATTTCTTTATGATTAGAAACTTAAAAAGATATACTGAGAAATTTCCCTCACACCCCAATCCTGCCACCCCATCCCACCCATCCTCTATTAAGAACCATTTTTGTTAATTTGTGGTTTATCTGCCATAAGTTTTTTGGAGAAAATCTGCAAATATGTATACAAATTTTTCTTTCCCTTTTTAAAAATGAAACAAAATGTAGTATATTAATTATGCTCTTTTGCACTTTTTTTCTTTTTTCTCTTTTCACCCCCTATCTGTTCATGGAGATTGTCTTCATTCTTTTCAAAGCTTGATAGTAGCCCATAATGCCGACGTGCTACGCAGATTATCTAACCAGTTCCTATAAGTGGTAATTTGACTGTTTCTAATATTTAGGTTGCTCTCTTGGAAAACTGGATAGATTGCACAGTAAATTCAAGTCAGAGGAATCTATGTATCCAAGCAGTAAAAGTAACAATTTGGGAAGGATTTGAAACCCACTAAATGGAACTTCTTTAGTGGTTTCGGTCCATTCATTCATTTATCCGTTCATTGAACGACTATTCTTGAGCATTAGGGACCGATGTTTACCTAGAGCACTGTTCACCTTGATGTGCTAAATCACCTGAGTTACTGAAAATGGGTACACCGAGCTCCTTAGTGAATCATTCCTTGGGTTCATAAAACATGAGGTGGTTGATCTGAGACAAGGACACCATGGGAAAATGGTTCATGGAATTTTGAGCTTCTGCAAACTCATTCACTGCATTGATACTAGGCATAAATATATGCCCAAACGTATCTGTCTATAGACTTAGTGGAGAATTAGGGCACTTAGCTAAGTAGGCCAGGCTTAACTTTTCAGTATTCTTAAATGCATGGATTTATGTATTTGAGATATATCTTACATGTGTGTAAGATTCATGTGCGTGTTAAACACATATACCTTACATGTATTTAAGATGTATCTTAAGTATTTGATATACTTATAAAGCATATATATCTTATATGTACTTACATATTTTATATATACCCATATATGTGTGTATATAAATACATATATGTATATTGTCTTCTGTGGTGCAGGTGAATATAGATCAGACCTCATTCTTAAAAGCTTGGTTCCTAAATGAACCCAGTTGTGCCACAGAATATGGAATATGGAAGCCCAGCCTTTCCCCTAGCTGCATGAGAAGCATAAAGTTTATTGTACTTAATGCTGTATGAAAACTTTTTTCTCCGGTTGCATTCTAACCTCATTAAGTTCTACATCGGCAGAATGAGCTACAGGCTCACCATGGGGTATTTAGTTCAGGTCTAAAGAAGAATAGTTCAAATTGATCCTTATTCAGTGGTCCCTAAACAATGCAGTGGTTACCTAAAGAGGGACCTCCTGGGACTCGCAATTACCACATTGTGCAGCTGCCCTTGTGGATGGGAAGAGAAAATGAAAGATATTTAAACAGCCACTCTTAAGGTTTTCATGGAAGGCTCATGCCCATTAAGAAACTTTTTGCATTCGTTTGTCTAGAAATAACACTGCACATTTCAATTTGAAATTTCAAACGGACCCAGCTCAAACCCTTAGGCAGCTGGAACAATAATTATAGTCCTAGCGGGGTACACAGTTCTCCTTATTTTTCACTCAGAACCCAGAACACCCACCACACCAGCACAGAAATTCAAGGTTCCACAGTCAGTTCCGTCTACCATCTAGGGCAGCAAGCTTACTAAGCATCCGGGAAAATATGGTCTGGACACCTTCCTCTCTGCAGGGTCAAGACAGCAGAACGGCAAAGCCAAATACCAAGTATCAATGAGCAGCCTTGGTTCAGTCACTGCCCAAGCCGTAGGCTCGCAGAGGGCAGGGGTAGCATGAATGGGCGGGTGGAGGTCGTTCTTCTTTAACAAGGACCTCTAGGGTCCTATTAGCTGCGTGATCTGGGGCGGTTTACTTAGCTTTTAAGCCTCATTTTATCTTCTCCTGTGGGGCACTTACAGTATCTTCTTCAAAGGAGAGTTATGAGGATCTAATAGAAAAATGTGGGTAAACGTCTTAGCTAGGACTGTGTCCCGTGGTAAATCGTAAATAAATAGGCGCTAATTTTTTTTTCTGTGGCTATTAGCACTGTCCTTACTGGTTTGTATTTGTAATCACCACCGCTACCATCTCCGACCTCCTCATTCTCCGCCCGGATCCCCACCTCCCAGCCTGGCGGCTCCCGGCTGGGTGACTCATTCATTCCCAGGACAGCCCTCCAGACAACATCCTCTCCAAGATAACCACTTCTCAGAAGGCAGAGAAACCCTTCTTTCTCTCCTTCCTTCCTCTCTCCTGCCCGCCCCACCCCCTGCCTCCCCATGAAGCACAGTCTTCCTTCCCCGAGTTCAAACTAACAGAGGTGCTGGCACCAGGGACTCAGCCCGCATCCTCCCGCCCCCCGCATCGCCCGCCCCCGCGGGGCGCCTTCCCTGCCCGCCGCTGCCCCCTGGCGGCCGAGGCCGAGAGCGCCCTGGCCCCTGGGTTCAAGGGCTCCCACTTTTGCGGGCTGAGCCCCGCGGTCCCCGCCCTCCGCTGGGCCACTGCCCGCCCTCTCACTCGCCCGCCCCGCTCCGTCGCTGCTCTCGGTTCCCGGCCGCTTCTTCCTCTGCCTCCCACCCCGAGGGACCATGTCGAGGTTCAGCTGGGGGTACGGCGAGCACAACGGTGAGCGCCTTCTGCGGATCGCAGGGGTGAGGGTGGGGGGCTCTGCGCCGGGGCGGTCGAGGGGGACCGCCCGCTGCCCTGGACCGCGAAGACCACATGCTGCCCATCAGCACTTGCCAGAAACTTCGGTTCCTCTTTAGAATGAGCAGCGCTCCCCGGAGCCAAACGCAGGAAGCGAGGGAGGGCTTAGTCCTGGGTGGACGGGGCGGGCGTCTCCTGGCGGCTGTCGATAGTGGGGGTGCTAGCCCTGTTCAGATCGCCCCGACCCCGAACTCTTCCTATGCGTTCACTCACCTTTCAATCGGAAAGCCAAAAACTTTCCCTAGTAGTAACTACTCACCAATCAAAGGCACGGAGTTTAGAAATCTGATGACACACTTCAGTGAATTGAGGACAAACTTGCTTTCAGTCTTTTAATTAAGCTCATTATTCACCTAGGGGAAACAAATCATGGAAAATATTTGAAAATATACTTGAGAAATTCTAATGACTTGAATTGCAACACTGAAGACTTAAGTTGCCTTCTTGGCAACCAAAAGACTGCAAATTTCTTAATAGCTGTTACTATAAAAGGGTCCACTAGCAACTCGCTGTTGGTTGACTGGTACTGCTGGTTTTAGCAAGATTTTAGGTTCTTTCTGGGAAATGAAGTTATATTTTAAGCTACTTCTCCACGCTTAGTCCTTCTCCCACATTTGTCCTTTCAGAAACTGTTAGCAAAGGATTATTGGAATTTTAACACATTGGTAAAAATGTGTTTATTGATGGAAGCAACAGTAATAATAAGATGTAGATACATTTCTTCCTGTATATTCTCAATTATCAAAAGTGAATCATTTTTCTTGTTTTTACATTAAACTGAACTGATTATTTCAATTTGAAATAACTACAAAGTGACACCAAGAAAGCTTTATAGTGAATCACTTGCCAATATTAGGTCTGTGAATAATAACAGTGATATCAACAATAATAATACTTTCCTTGGATTAACATGCATATTATTGGGAAGTACTGTAGAGGTAATTTTATAGAAAGTTTACTTTCACAAAGAAACAGAAAATTTTATTTCTAACTGTAGCCTTTTGAGGCTATGATTAACCTGCCAACTTAAAAATGGCAGTGTGTGAAATTCAGAGTTTTAAATAATGAAGGGTATAATTTAGATGCATTTCTTTTTGATGGAGACTATATTTATAATCTCACATTTTGCTAATTTTCAATTTATGCATAGGAAAGAAACCCACAAAATGAACTCCTTTTAATTTCCTTCCCTGCTAGGAATAATTTTTATTACTGTTATTTGGTAGTTACTGAGTGTCAACAGTGTCCTCACTATGACTAGGAAGAAGGGTATTTTCAATCAGTGGCTATTGATTCCTCTTTAATACGGTGGAAAATATGGCTTCAGTGAAGCTCATCTCCTGAAATTTTAAAAACTCATCTTAGAAATAGGTGAGGGAGATTAAGAGGTATAACCGTCCAGTTATAAAATGAATGAATCACAAGGATGAAATGTACATCGTGGGGGATATAGTCAAAAATTACGTAATATCTTTGAATGGTGACAGATGTTGACTAGACTTACCAGGGTGATCATTTTGTAATGTATAAAAATGTTGAATCACTATGTTGTGCACTAGCAACTAACATAGTGTGGTAGGTAAATTACGCTTTAAAGGAGGGAGGGTAGAGCTCAGTGATAGAGCACATACTTAGCGTTCATGAGGTCCTGGATTCAATCCCCAGTACCTCCATCAAATAAATAAATACATAAATAAACCTAATTACTCCTCCCCCCAAAAAATTATGCTTTAAAAATAAATAAACAAACTCATAAACAAAGAGATCAGATTGGTGATTACCACAGTGGGTGGGAAGGAAGAACTGGATGAAGGTGATCAAAAGGTACATTCTTCTAGTTATAAAATAAATAAGTACTGGGGATGTAATGTACAACAAGATATAGCAACATGATATAATTATATATAATAGTGTAATTATAATTAACATTACTGTATGTTATATTTGAAAATTGTTAAGAGACTTAATCCTAAGTTAATGCTTGAGTTCTCATCAAAAGGAAAAAAGTGTTTTTTTCTATTTCTTTAATTTTGTCTCTATATGATACATTTTCATGAAACTTATTATAATGATATCATAATGTAAGTCAAATCATTTTGCTGTACACCTGAAACTTATACAGTGCCAATTATATCCCAATAAAACTGGAAGAGAAAACTAAAATAAAAATTTGAAAACATTAAAAAAAAAATCCACCTAAGAAAAGCCATTAACAAGGAGTGATTTTGTATTTCTGCTTTGAATACAATAGCTCTCTGAGGACCACACCTTCAAGTAGATCAACTCTGGCAAACTCCTATTGGAAATATGTTGTCTCCTGACTGGGCAAGTTTCGTTTCTTGATTTTGGTTTAGACAAGCAAGAGCAGCGAATGAGCAGATAAAAGGAAACTTAAGCTGGGAATAGTGGTGATGATAAAATGGATCATCAAGAGGTGAAGCATCAGAAGGGGGTACCACCTTCATGAACAGCTTCTAACTTCTTCCACTAATCTTTGATAGTGTTATTGGTTTAGTTTAGGAAATGTGACAACCACTGAAAACTACCTCACTCTATGGATATTCAAAAGTTCCTGAGTCAGTGGTAGAACCATCATCTATCTCTTCTTATGAACTGTGTTTAAATGGGTTTAAAGTTGAATGTTTTGGAAAAATTTAAAAAGAAGGACCTCTTTAAGAGGCAGGGAAATAAACCTACCATAGTGGCCAATAGATAATATTGACTAATTGATGCAAGGTGGTATTATTTTTATTTTATTTTGGTTTGCCTCTGCTTTTAAAAATAGTTCTGGTTATAAAGGACTGGAAATAGGAGAATAGGGGAATTAAAAGGAGAAGGAAGCTCTTTCCTGATTGGAAGGAAGTCAGCAACTTTATGACACACACATTGCATATTTGAAATCTGATTCTCATTAGGTTAACTCGTACTTGGGGATAGTGAAGTAGAATTTTTTTTTCACATAAAAAAGGGCTAGATTGTATCCAGAAAAGTACTAGGAAGGTAAATGAGGATGGTTAATAAGTAAGGAAATGCATGCAATACCTTTTCTCCGATAACTTATAAGCAAGGACTTTTGAAGTTCAAGTAGCTTTTAAGTCCAAAGTGTACGATTCGTAAGAGAACAACTTCTAAATTATTTGGTGGTGTACTCATGCTGTGACTTCTTGTACCTGAAACATGTGTGAAAGAAAGAATTTATACTTTTTCCTTTGTGAAAAAGAAGAGTCATAAGGTGCATTAGACTTAGAAGTTGAAGCTGTTGATGATTGTGATATATTTGCATTTCTTGAACTTTCATTCTGGATCTTCCCTTTAAAAACAAAATTTGTTCTTGTTAGTAACAAATGCCTAATTCATTATCATGCTGTGTTATTTTAATAGGGACTTGAGTCTTAGAGAAATCAAATTGGTTGGTTAAAGAAGTCAGAAAAAGCTTAGTCAGCAGCCCCACGTGCTACTGACCTGGTGGTGGCTGTGTAAATTGCAGGCACACGGAGAAAACGAGAACCTCTAATTTGTAAAGTGACTCACGTCTGTAGAATGGCTTGCAGCTTACTTGAAGCTGCAACCTTGCTGTTGATCTTGAGAGGCAAGAACTTGAATCGAGTCTCTCAGAGAAATGAAGAGACCAGACAAGGGAACTTCCAGTTTATTGGTTCACCTCGATTTGCCAAACGTGTCTGATTTGGAAATTAATGCCATCTTGACTGTGAATGGAGGATTGGGATGACAGTGGTCCCTTGTGTTGGAATTCAAACAGAGTATTGTAATAACCATGGAAGGATCTTCTGAAATATAGAGAGAAATAACTTGTTACCTGACTACTCTGCAGAAAACCAACAATATGACATTTCCTGACATGGTGCGGACTTTTACATGGATTATTCTATGTGATAAACTTATATATTTTCTTAGTATACCCGTTGCACATTTACAGGTAATTGAGTGGAGGCGTAGGTAACACCCAAAGGTACGGTAAGTGATGAAGCAAGGAGAGAGAGCATCGTTAAGAACTACACCCTTTTTCGGCCACACAGCTTTTTCAGCTCCATGAATTCTTTCAGCGCATCGACTTGACCTGTGGAGTTATCACAGCTCATTCTTAGAGCTGAGACTGAATCGCACTGTGTTCAACGGTGAATTGCATTGTTGTTTTTAGTTTGGTAGAAGGCGTTTGCAAAATACTTTATAAACTTACATGCTCTTTTGTCTGCCAGGATTAGTTTAATTCTGAAGATGAATTAAGGCAAACCTATAAGAAAAGCAACTCAGCTTGTAAAACAAAACAAAATTTAAAAAAAGTAATTAGATGTTAAAGTGCTGAGGATAAAAATCTTGTTTTATTAACCTTTGTTTTTTCTCCAATCTCAAGCGCAGTGCTTGGCACTCAAGAAATATTTGTTGAATGCAGTAAGTTATTCAGTCCTTTTCTTTTGTCCTATATATTTAAGGTCCTATTCATTGGAATCAATTTTTCCCTATTGCTGATGGGGATCAGCAGTCTCCGATTGAGATTAAAACCAAAGAAGTGAAATATGACTCTTCCCTCCGACCTCTTAGTATCAAGTATGACGCAAGCTCAGCCAAAATCATCAGTAATAGTGGCCATTCCTTCTGCGTTGACTTTGATGACACAGAGGACAAATCAGGTTGGCTTTTTTGTTGTTGTTGTTGTTGGGGGTGAGGGGCTTGGGTAATTGGATGGCATGTTCTTATCTTTCATGTTTGAGATACCTATGCACTGTATGTTCCAAATTAGTATTTTTTTTTAGTTTTTTTTTTTTTTTTAAGAGGGGAAGGTAATTAGATTTGCTTATTTAATTTTTTTCTTAATGGAAGCACTGGGGATTGAACCCAGGACCTCGTGCACGCTAAGCAGGTGCTCTACGACTTGAGCTATACTTTCCTCCCCTCCTTATTAGTATTTTGCTAGAGCTTATAATAGAAGTTTTGTTTGATTCCTTCATGGGATAATGTCTTTCGCACTGGGAATAAATAATCGACCAACCAAAAAAACCTAGTTTATTTGTTAATTTAATAACTGAATGATGTAGAAAAGAGAATTTCTTTAAAATGAACATTTACTCTTTCTTCAAGCATATGTCCTGCTCAAGGAATAGGTAATATCAAGTTTAAAAGTAAGATGACAGAAACAATTAGAATCATATTTTGGAACACTCTTTAAGGCTTTTGACAAATTATTTTTTTATTTAGTCTCATATTAGTATGATGCTGTATTTATTCTATTAATGAAAAATATAGTTAAATTATAAAAATCCTTAATTAGAAGAAAGTTTTCACTTATTCATTAAGCTCAAATTTAGTTTAGTAATAATATCTTGTGTTTAGGTAATGCTCTGTTGTTAGCAAAAATTAGAAGCCTGTTGCATTTCTTCTTCATATTTGTTTAATTCATAAAAGTGATCCATTTTCATCAGAACATTGTAAAAATGCCTAAGGAAAGTTTAACACATGGTATTTTCACCTTTTTGGGGGAGGACAAACTTCACTTTTTCCATGTATTCAATTGTCTTTCCTTCAAAGCCCTCCGTTTTGTGAATCTGTGTTAATAGATACGGTTGATGTGATGGGTACATTGTGGAAGTAGTCCAAGTTTTCTAAAGTTTACACCACCCGTTATGGTAGTTTGACACTGTTTATGATATCTCAGCAGACAAACAGACTGAGCTTACCCATGCCTACTTTCAGATACGGAATGATCAGATTGTGCTTCATCTAAAACTTGTTCATAAAAAATCTCAGTCATAAAAAATTCTTAGTCTCATTTGCCCCATGATGATTTGGATCTCCTTGCTCTCTTTTTCTCTCTCCCTCCTATTCCTTCTCTTTCCCTCTCTTTATTTCATTTTCCTCTACCTTGGGTTCTTCAGTGGAATCAGTTCATCTGTGTTTCCAGATTTGACACCGTGTCTGTGATGGCTGCTGTGTGTCCTTTCCCATGAGTGAAGGTCCCACGTCTACCTAGATCACAATGAAATTGCCAGGGTTAATTGAAAATATCCATAAAGTACTTTGTCTTCCTCTGAGCCAGAAGCTACATAAATATAAGTCCTGATTCTCTTTCTTTTTTCTCAAGATAAACAAAGAGAATGTTCCATGGTGATCTGGGAGATTAAATTAGTTAAAGAGTAGATACCACCATAGTTAAAATACATTATTCTGAGTTTTCTTTTTATTTGGTAAACTATAAAAAACACAAAGATACTTCTGTGGCCAGACATTTTATTTTGAATAAAATATTTCCATTTTGAAAAGAAGTCATTTTGATCACAGCTAACTCCGAAGCCTACCAGTCAAGAAACCAGAGGCATGAAACTTTTCTCATGGTCCATGGTCCATAATCCTGGCAGGGCTTCTTTGGCTGGGCCGCTGCACAGCTAATGGTTAACCTGTGGTCACCCACCCTTCAGATTTTTAATAGTCCTTTAAAAAGGGATAGGCGGATGTGAGATTCACGCAGGAAGAAATTCATCAGGAAGAACTATTGGCTGTTGTGGAGGGGAAATAGTAATCTGATGAGGAAAGTCAAGGGTGTTCTGACCTGAGCTTCTGGTCTTTCAGAACCCAGACAGGATCCCAGCCCTTTGGGAATCTCACCCGACTGGCCCTGCCACCCCTCCCGTAGCATCCCAGACCTGTCCCTTCACAGGGCTTCCCACGCTGCATTGTGACTGCCAGTTGGTTCTTTCTGCTCAGCTAAAGGCTCCTTTGTGAGCAGCAGCTCTGTCTTGCTCATCTGCTGTGCATGGTGCCTGGCACACAGTAGGTACTTGAAAGTTTTTTTTTTTTTTGATATGATGTTCCTTGGAGGACATGGAAAATACCATGATTTGGGACAACGGTCCAGCAAGCCTTAGTATACATAGGTGAAGCCCTAATAAAATTGCAAACCACCAGAAATCAATGAATATTTACCGTTTGACACCTTAGTAGTTTAAACATTGGTAGATTATTTATTGTTTGAATATTTAATTTTTAAAGGCTGTGGTATTACTTTTTTTGATTTAATAAATGAGATAGTTCCTGGCATGTAGTAAATACTCAATAATTATTAATGGCTAGTAATAAAAATCATAATGAATAATAATTGTCTGTGTCCTTTCTGTGGATGAGCACCTTTGGTGGTGCCCAGGTCACTTCAGTAGCATCCTTACACACAAAGTTTGTGCAGGAGTGCTTCTGCAGGTGATGTCTCTTTCTTACTTTATCTTAGTAACATTTTTGTTTTTTGATCCAGGCACTCTCCTAGGCACTGGGGATACAGGAGAACAAGATTGTTTCTACTTTAAAAGAGTTTGCATCCTAGTGAGATAGTCAGTGCATGAACAGACAAACGGTGTTGACTTGCAAATTAATTTTTTTTTTCTGATTTTGTCACCAGCCTGGCTTATCATTTAAGGTAGCTGATGATATTGTAGATTTGGAAATGAGTAGGGTAAGCAAATTACTGACAATGAAAAAGTCAAGTTCAGTAGAATAACACATACATTTCTAGTTGGTTTTTGTAGCATATGGCAAATGACAGACATCCTTTTCCTAAGTTATTAAAAGTTTTCCAAACTTTAATGGCATTTAACTCTGTTTTCATAATCTCTCTAGACTTCCTATATGAGAGTATTATTTGGAATAGATTTTTAAAAATCTTAATGGAAGAATACGTGGACTATTTTATATATGTATGGCCAAGCATGAGTTTGGAGAAATAATGACTTGTATCAAACATGATATGGAAACAACAATATATACTTACTCATCTAAGTTGGAAAGGAAGAAGAATAATTTAACTCTTGAACAAAACACTTAATCATTCTCATTAAAAATGATTTTGTCACCGTTATTCATTTTATACTATAGTTGAGCTGTTTTACGACAGACCATCTCAAAGTTAGTGATAAATTAACCTTGGTATTTCGACTTCCTCTTTCCCACTCTGTGTTTTTTCAGAACAGCACTGCTCCAAGAGAAGGGTCTTCATGATCAGACATTTGATCTCATAGTCCCAGGCTGGAGATTTCAGTTGAAACACTCAAATGTAGAGTCCAGATATGTAAAGAGTAAGGCAATCTCCATTGCTTAACTAAGCAAAGGTGTGCTGATCTGGCTTTAAACCCTGGATTCACAGCAGGCTTTCCAGAGACCATTATTCTTGAATGTTTCCCTAATAATGTGTGTTTTTTGATATCACTTTCTTCTCCTGAGCCAGCTGGCTTTCATCTTCTCCCAAAGTCAGTTCCACACTGATCACTCCAGCTCTCTAATCTGCTTCTTACCTATGAAGGCATGACTTTATGCCTTAGGTTCAGCTTAGGTCTTTTTATGCAACAGCAAGGGAAAAAAGAAACAAAAGAGCTGTTGATGTCTTTTGATTTGGAATGCCACTGCATCTGTGCTATGTGGAGTCACTTAGAGAAGTGTGCCTTTTAAATTTACTTGTCTCTGAATCATCTTTGAAAGTGTTTGTTTAAATACAAATCAAATATTTTATTCATTCACTTATCGTATATTTACTGTGGATCTCCTCTGTGATAGTTGCCGTGTTAGGTGACGGGTCCCACAGGGACACAAGCAGGCAGTGTCTGCCCTCTTGGACATTGTCCAGTGGGAGAAAAAACAGTAAAATTTTCAGTTTGTGGCAGAGTAACAGAAGAGCGAGCTCTAGAGTCTGGTGTAAATGGTTTTCTCTTCACTTTTATTTTTTAGAGGGCTTTGAAAATAGCGTTCTTTATTTATCATAAAGAAATCTGGATCCAAATGAATCTCAAGGAAGCCCCAACCATTCGACCTTACAAGCAAATTTTATTACATTCGCTCCCATTTTTTTTCCCCTTATGACGTTTTGGGAACTGTAGAAGATAAGGAGCATCCAGTCCAATCTCCCCATTAAAAACAGACAAACAATCACAAATACAGACAAGAAAGCTGAAGCCCATAGAGGCTTAAGTGAGTTTGGAAAGATCTCAGAATTTAGTAGCTGAGCTGGGAGTATTCCCAGGTCTGCTGACTCTGACTGCTATACCAATTCTTAATCACTAGTGTTCAACTTCAGCTGAGTCAAACTGAGTCAGGGAGAAATGAGTTCAGCTGTACTGGTCCAGACAGCTGGCAGTCTGTGTTACTCTTTCTCCTACAATGTAGCTCAAAGAGGGATGTGTCTTAGGCAAGTGTATTATCTTGTCCTTTTTTTCTTGCTGTTTGTAGAAGACTGCATGTGATACCTCTTAACGTCTTTTGCTTCTTATATAAGGTGGATCATTCTTGCCAAATTTGGAGATAGGAAGAGGAGGGTAATTTAAATCAAACTATTGTTAAGGCTGCACCTCACCAATCCAGCACTTAATCCTATTGGGTGTTGATGAGCAATTAGTAATGCTTTTGGTGTAACCAGCATCCAATGCTTCCTTATCCTCCCATATCCTTTAAAGCATGTCCAATAAAGATTAATTGGGAGGAGACAGTTTAGGGCTGTATTTTCTATTAAGAAGCTTTTCTATTTACTTAACATATGATTCTATTGCCATGGTTTTTAGAGATCATATTTGTTGAGGCGAGGTACTAAAATATACCCTGCCAAAGGGACAAAGATGTGATGGATTTTTTAAAAAAGAGTTAATTTTGTCCTCTATTTTATGTTTCCTCAAGAAGATAGAATTCAAGTATAAAAAACATGCTTACTTCGCCGGGTTTTGTAGTAATGATAACAGCAATAAAATAGTAATAATGGCAAATATGTCCAGCGTGCTGGCTGTCTGGCCGGCAGTGGTAAGTGCTTTGCGTTCAGTTTTCGTTCTCTTTTCACAACAGTGTAGGAGGAGGTAGCGTTACTGTCTTGAGGTTATAGACATGAAAAACTGAAGCTTCAAGGTTAAAAGGTTTGTGCAAGATCACACAGTTGGTAAAGAGAGTGTGAACCCAGGTCTTCCAATGCCGAAGCCAATTCACTAACCGTGATGCAGGACTGCCCTCCCAAGTTCAAGGTTCTTATTTAGAGAGGCTGACCTCCTGCATTAAACAGAGCCATTCTTCACCGTTATGAACTCCTAATTTCTTCTACTTCTTTTTTAACCAGTGTGTCTGTTATGATTTCCCAGTTATTTGATAAAAATCTGTAATGTGGGCTCTCTAACCTTTTCAAATGTTTGTTTTTATTCCTCATTTACCTACCAGTTGTGTTTCTGGCAGCAAACTGAGTGACACATTTCTAAAAAACTCCTCGGGGCCATGGACATGTTGAGTAATTCAGGGAGATGCTGTGGGTTGGGACAGCATGTGTACATTTTTTCTTTCTTGCTAACAATTTAAAATGTATTGATGTTTAGTTCTGCGTGGGGGTCCGCTCACTGGAAGCTACAGGTTACGCCAGTTTCACCTTCACTGGGGATCCGCTGATGATCACGGCTCTGAACACGTGGTGGATGGAGTGAGATATGCCGCTGAGGTGAGCCAGCAGACATGTACCCACGGTTTCGAGTTTTTCTATGTGGTGAGATTTCAGGGACACAGAGGACACTCCCTTGACCCCAAACAGATCCTATGCCAGTTAGGTATCTCAGTGGGTGAAATTGTTTTATTCTATCAGTATGAGAGTTTAACAAAATGAGAGCCACAAATTCAGCCCTTCTGAGCCTTAGAGCTTAGGGTGCCCATGTTAGAAATGAATAGGGGGAGGATATAGCTCAGTGGGAGAGTGCTTGCTAGCACGCACAAGGTCCTGGGTTCAATCCCCAGGACCTCTGTTTAAAATAAAATAAATAAGTAAACAAACAAACAAACAAACCTAAATTACCTCTCCCATATAAAAAAAAAAACACTAAAAAAAAAGAGAGAGAGAAATGAATAAACTGTAGACTTAGATTAAGTAATTCATTCAGGTAGGATGCATTTGAGATGGGTTGAAATCCAGGTTTGTCCGACACCAAATTACATATTCTTTCTATAATATCTGTTGTATTTCCTGAAAAGCCAGTGAAACGGAGAGAAAGAAATGTTTGTTTTAGTCCCAACTGTGTACATATTTAGTTCGGACACAAATACATACTAATCTCATGTAAAGTCCATATTATGGAGGTAATGGTAAATGGCAAAGCTCCTCTTAGGGAAAAAAAAAAAGAAAGCCACAGACTCTCCTAAAGTCTACATTGCCTCTACAATCCCAGGGATTAATGTGGAGTCTCTGTTAGTTATTCGACAGAGTGCTCATTGACTTTTTTTTTTTCACTGGGAAGTTATTCCTTTTCCTCATGATTATATTCATTGATAATATTCTACTTTTTCGAATCCTCTGGTTAAAGGACAAACCATAATATACTTCAAGTTTTAATACAATTAAATATTGCTAACACTCAGCTTTACCATGAGATGAGAGTGAAGTTTTGTCCGACTCAACCAAAGTGAACACAATGTGGCTTGTGGGTCGTCTAGGCGAGGCAGAGCAGTGTTGCCAGGCAAGTAGAGTTTTTCTTCATTTTCTCATAATTACTGAGCTGTGGAGTTGAGACTCTCTTTCACAGCCTTGCTGTTCAGAGAGATCCAGCAAACAGACTTCTTTCCAGTTTTATTTTTCCATTTACATGTATATCTGCTCCTTGAGGCTATCAACCAAAACACCCTTCTTGCTTACGAAATCCCTTCTGTTTGAGGCCAGGTGCTTAGGGTGTGGGCCCAGCTCTTTCCTCGGGGTGGAGGAATGAAATGTCCACCCAAAGTGCTCTTCAGTGATGGATGAAAGATGCCAAGAATGTAGGAGGTGAGACTCTTGACTCTGTATGGTGTCTCGGTTTATATCACCCACTGAATAGCTTTCGTGTTTGCTTTCCAAAGTTTTGTGTTCTCAATTCGACATGTTCCAAATCTAAAAAGTTTTGTGGGGATTAAGAGCTGGCTTTGGACCATTGCCCTGTAATTTTCCTAAGCCACTCAGGAAAATTGGCCACACTGCTTTAGGCTTACACCTTCTGGCTTCACAAACTTGAAAGGACACTCTCAGGGAGATTGACTCTGAGTTGGCAAGTGGTTTCCTGAAAAGGGTCCTCATGTCCTGAAATTTGCTAGAGGCTCAGAGTCCTGACTTGCAGAGCAAGGGCCATCTTTGTAGGTTTTTCCTTCTTGAAGTGGATAAAGCTTGGACTGGAATTTCATATTGTCCTTTAAGGTGTATTTAAGGCTGTCTCTTATTTCATTTGTTCATGCACGCATTCATTCATTCACTGACTCATTCATTCATTCTTTAAGACTTCACTGAAATCCCAGTGTGTCCCGTCTTGGCCCTGCTTACCCATGCTCATCCTGAAGAGGATGCTGGGAAGAGGAAGGGATGGGTCAGGAAAGGCTTCCTAGAGGAAAAGGGCTTCAACTCCAAACCTGAAAGAGGAGCAGGAGTGAGCCAGGCAAAGGGGAGAGACACCCGCACAGAATCAGGTGTGAGGATGGGGATGGGCAGGAGTGCCACATACCTGAAGAGCAGGATGGCCAGTGTGATCAGAGCATGGAGAACAAAGGGGAGGCTTGTTGGGGATAAAGTCGGAGAGGCTGGAGGGGCCTGGTCTTACTAAGGTAAGTCACGGTAAGGATTGTGGACTTTGTTCAAGTATAATGCGAAGCTACTGAATGGTCTTGAATCAGAAAGTGATCATGTTTGAGTTTGAAACATATCATTCAAGCTACAGTTTGAGAATAGACTGGGTTGAAGCAGGCGTGATAAGGCTTTGGGGGAAGTTTCAGGTAGTAGATGGTGATGCAGTTGGAGGGCTGGCTGGCTGGATGTGCAGCTTCAGTGGGGTTTGTTGATTGACTGGGGTTGAGGGCGAGGGAGGGGAGGAGGCAGTGGTTTTGGCTTGAGATAGGAGTGTTATGGAGGAAAAGGAAGTCTGCCTCAGACGTCAGGGTCGGTAGGTATTTGAGGTCAACAGTAAACAAATAAATAAATCGTGTGTGGTAGGTTCTAGGAACAATACCAAGTTCCTAGAACTAGTAGAGTGACCAGGTGATTAAGAAAGTCCTCTCTGAGCTGATATGTGAATTGAGACTGAATGACCAGAAGCCACTCGAGGACATCGAGAGAGATCTTTCCAGTAAGTGGGAACAGCAGGTACAAATGCTCTCAGGCAGAAATGAGGTTGCCCGGTTCAAGAAGAGACAGATGCTGGCTTCTAGGCTTGGAATGAATGGGAGACAAGTTGTCAGCCATGTTTTAGAGAGGCTGGCAGGGATCACACCACGTCAGTCTTTGGGGGGCTTGGGGAGCAGTTGGGAGTTTAGCCTTCATGCAGCAGGACAAAGACAGTGGAAGATTTCCAGCGGGGGAACGGCATGTTCTGTTTTATACTTTAGAGAATATAACCGGCTGCTCCGTGGTGAAGAGGTAGGGCAAACGAAGAATCAGGGAGACAAACTAGGTGATGAAAGCAGTTCAGGTGAGCGATGGTGATGGGTACCATGGGGTTCTGGAGGTGGAGAGAGCTAGACAGACCTGTGATGTGCTTGGGAGGTAAAATCAGTGGGACTTGCCAGTGAGAAGGATGTGAAGATTGAAAGAAGGAAAAAGAGGAATCACTCCTAAGATTTGGGCTTGAGCAGCTGTGAGGATGGCTGTGCCATTTGCTGAGATGTTGAAGTCCAAGGAGGAGCAGATGGCAGAGAGGAACGGACTGTCTGCTTAGACATGTTAAGTTGGAGATGCATATAAGCTGTTCTAGGCTCACATTCAAGTGGGCCATTAGGTAGAAACCTGGAGTTTAAACGAGAGGTCAGGGCTGGAGATGGAGGTACTTGGGAATCCCTTGCCTTTGGTTTCAAGTTCAAAAAGATCCCTTTGTGTGTTGGGGGGAGGGTATAGCTCAGTGGTAGAGTGCCTGCTTAGCATGGACGAAGTCCTGGGTTCAACCCCCAGTCCCTCCACTTAAATAAATAAATACATAACCTAATGATCACCCGCAAATAAATAAAGAACCTAATTATCTCCCCCGACCCCCCCAAATAACTGAAAGATAAATTATTTCAATATTCTTTTTAAAAAGGGATCCCTTTGTACTTGACTATAGAAATGATCCTAAGGGATTACTTAGCATTTTCAGCTATTTTGTACCTAACTTCAGGACTATCATCAAGTTATTTGCTCTTAAAAAATAAAAAATGGGAAGAAAAAAATGAAAAAAAAAAACCATTTAAAGCTGTAACATATAAGAATTGAATTCGGGGCCTAATCTAATGATTCGTGACATTACAGAGAGAGATTAAAGTTAATCTAAATCATGAAAGACTTTATCCTAAGAGTTTAGCATCTACAAAAAGTAGGCTAATAGTCCACTGCATATTTGCAACTTTATCTGATGACAGCTCATGCCTGATAAGTGTGTTAAATATGTAGTTGGTAGTAAAATTACGATTTCAACATTAATGGCGACTTTCAGGGTACGAAACAAATTTTATGTGTCAATAGTGTGCAGTTTAAAAATACTAAAGTTGAATAATACTATTATTTAGAAATGGTTTTCTAGTAGGGGAGAATCTTATCATCTCCGTGTGTGCAGTGGCTTCTTGTCATTCAGCTCAAATCACTGTGACTCTCACTCTTAGGAATGTGAGTATGTTGTTTGTTTGAGTCTTAGTTCAAATACAAATGCTAATAAAAGTGCTATCAGTTCCTCTGAAGGTGATCGCCGCCACTGAAGCAAGATGTGTGGGAGAGAGAAGGGCTTGTTTACCAAGACAAAAGGTTTTTCTTGCTTTCGCTTCCCGTAATATTTCAAATACTTGTTTTCTAACCAGTGGAAGGATATGTAGATTTCATGTGTCTTTGGTTACTTACACCTTCATTTTCTAATCAGTTGTGGTCGTGAACTTCAAGAGGGCATTCACGTCTGTCTCTTTGGTCTCATCTCTTACTAAGCCAGCTGCTGTGTTGGCGTGGAGCCATTTCAAACAACTCTAAGGTACTTTCCTGCCCCTCCCTTTCGGTCTCATGTGAGCCAAATGCATTGTGTTTCATCATCCAGTGTTTTCACGTTTTATTCCCCACCCGCTGCCCCAACTATCTCACGTCCACATAGAACACAGCACCGCGAGAATCCACTTTTGTATTTTCTGTCTGGATATCCCACAGCCTTCCTTGCTTGTTCGTGGATGAGGCACTGTTTTGTAGTTTTATAATTCGCAGTTTATGATAAACTGATTATTTATCTAGAAATCCTCCCCTATTAGTTGCCTGAAGACATGAAGACATGAAATTATATTTAAAGGAAGGGATAAAAGCATTCGCTTGAATATACTGAATTCTCTCTGTAACAGTCAGCTAGAAGGGTGATCTGTGCATGAATCGTTTCATGAACAAGTGTTTCCTCCTGAGGTGGCACAGGGTTCATTTGAAGGAGATCCTATCTGAAATCCGTCCCTCATGTGGGACCCTTGGACAGCATGGCCGAGTCACGGTTTTGGCCACGTCATTTGGGTGCCCGCGTTGCTCTGTGGCTTCTATCTGCGAGTGTCCTTCCTGTAACCAGGAATGAAGACCAGACCCTCCAAGGGGGGTTTTCTGCCTTACTCTTACTCTACGACCCTTCACGCTTGTTTGTGAGTTGAGATTCTGCATTGTTTACAATGGTACGATTGTTTTGTTTTATTATTATTTTTTTCACAGAAATAGAGTCAGTTTACAATGTTGTGTTAATTTCTGGTGTACAGCATAGTTACTCAGTTGTACATATATATATATATATGTATTCCTTTTCATATTCTTTTTCTTTATAGGCCATTACAAGGTATTGAATATAGTTCCCTGTGCTCTACAGCAGGACCTTGTTGTTTATCTATACATTGGTAGGACTTTAGGACACGTTTGGATTTTTGCAGACGGCCACACGCGTGGGGTCGAGTTGTGAAGTGGATGCAGCAGCCTGTTTCCTAGGGTTCCAGGTCCTCATCTCCTCGTCTCTCCCTTTTTTCCCTCTTCTCCTTGCCGGCAGCACCAGCTGCCTCTCATTTTCTTTCACAGACACCTCTGGCTGCAAGACCCGGAAGCCTCTTTTCCCTGTTAAAACTTGAAAAGGATCAGCAAAGGATCAGAACATTCTCCTAGAAGGTAGAAAATGGGTGAAGATTACCCTTCAGGAGAATTTGCATTTTCAAGCCATAAAGAGTCTTAAACTACAGTAGTGAACACAGGACTGGGCAGTTTCAGGAAAAACTGGCACTGTCCTCAGCAGCAGGACTGTCCCTGGTACATCTGCTGTGCAGGGTTGACTTCTCTGCCTGCCTGTGAGCCTGAGCTCATGCGTCAGCCTCTGCCGCCAGCTGGGGGATGATTGAGGGCTGCATGTTTGAGGTCCCATCTGTGGACACGGAGAAGGAGCCCAACTCACTTGGGAGCAATGGCTGGGCGCTCCAGAGAGTTCTAGTGACGCAGAGCTCAACACAGTCCTCTGCAGACTAGCTAAGTGACTCACTCTTCACTGCGTGTGCTGTAGTTTCTAGACAAAAGCAAACAGGAAGATTCTGCTCAAGGTTCTTGTGAAGGATACATTTTACCTGTAAGTGCACAGCGCCAGAACATCTATATAAATATTTCATTTGCCTTTATGTTTTTAAGGATTTTTTAAAAAAATTAACATTTAAGTTATTTGTGTTCCTCTGCAATCAGCTCCACATCGTTCACTGGAATTCAGACAAATACCCCAGCTTTGTTGAGGCAGCTCACGAGCCGGATGGATTAGCTGTCTTGGGAGTATTTTTACAGGTGAGAAGCCATGGATCTCATTGAATAACTAGTCAACCAGGTTGGATCAAGAGTTTCAGCGATGGAGTAGACATTCTACCATTTTTAAATAGTACACTAGTTCTAGGTTTAATGTTTTCTTTTGACATAAATATTAAAATATGATATATTAATTTATAATTCATCTGATGGTCCAATACTCCCCCAGGGGCATTGTCTTATGGTTCCTTTTATTGTCCATTGATTGCTTTTATGAGAATAGCAAATGCGGCAGCAACAGCAAGAGAAGCAGGAGTAACAGCTGAGATCTTGAGAAGCAACTCTGTTTAATAGACTCTTCCTGATTGCTCAATGTTTGGAGATACAGGACAGGGTAAGGTTCAAGTTCCCAACGCTTGAAGCACTAGTTTGACCACAGTGGTTTGTTGTCCCAAAGGCACCGAGCATTTTTTAAAGACTTTGTTATATTTCCCTTTGTCAGATATTCACATGTGGTCAGACAGGAATCACTATTGTAACATCTGAGGGTGGGTGGGGCCGCTCAGCTCCCACTGCGACCACATTCTTTAGGGCGTGCGCTTCCCTTATGCCACCGACTGTGCGTGTGATGTAACTTGCTGCACTGGGACTGGGGGAGGCTTGGGGCAGAGTGGGGACTGGCATGCGTGGCCGCAGTCCTTCCCTTTGGTCACCAGTCTGGTGGTAGCTGTGGGATCCAAGTGGGGCAAGAGATTATACTTTAGTCCTGAAGGACTTAAAACCTTCAGGTAGATTCAGGACACCCCTAATCATGGAAAAAGAAAACACATATATATATATATATTTTTTTTTTTTCTAAAGGATTCTCCTCATGATGATATAGCACCTTGATTCAAGACCTCAAACCATTTTAGGCTGAAACTAGGTGATGTTTTCTGTTAATGTTTTGATGTCACAATGGTCGGTGTGGATCTAGGGTCTGAAAGTCACGTCTGGTTTAACAGTGCAGGTGTCAGGGTAAGAGTTTCCTCAGCAAGGCTTCTCCCAAGTTAACCTGCATCCTAACTGTTCATAAAGCAGAAGAAGTATGAAGTGGTTACTGCTAGTTTTGGAATCAAAGTTGTAGTTCAGCCAGGGAGCCCTGTAACATTATCCTGTTTAGATTTTTCTGGCGCGATAAGGCTGGCAGGTGAAAGGCAGCCTCGGTGTAGAACAATCACTGCTTGTTCTGCGCTGGCTTAGGTTTTTCAATGAAAGAATTTAAAAACAGTGACTAAATGAAGTGATTCAGACTTGATCTTCTCCAGTAACCATGTCTTCTGAAATTTCCTGTTTTCAGGTTGGTGAACATAATTCTCAGCTTCAAAAGATTACTGACATTTTGGAGTTGATTAAAGAAAAGGTAAAATTAATTTCTCTTTATTAGTAACTAATATATTCCTTGATTTCTCCTGAATTCTCTTCTCTGCTTTTAAAAAACTTAGACATAGCATATGCTGCCTGCTTTGAAGCAGGGTTGGAACATACTTGACCAACAGAGCAGAAGTAATTTATTACCATTTATCTCTTGAAAATTATGAAGGGGTCTTAACTGATCTAAAATCACTAACAAATTTATGCAGAGTTAGTTTCTTTTGTTGACGTTTTGCAGAATAAGCATTTAGTTGCAACACTTATAAAAAACCACTTACGTGTAATAAATCTTGTGCTTCTCAACTCAATCGAGGTGACACACTACCTCATCTAAAATTTTTAGATTAAAGCAGATACTTTTTTTTTAAGATATGAAAAGCAGATACTAAATAATTCTATGCATTAAGGAATTCTATGAAACAATATTAACATGGTGTATGTTTTTCTGAGGTCTGTGTAAAGCTTCCCTGTTGTAATTGGTGGGAGTTCTCTTTTCTTCCTCAGGGTAAACAAACTCGATTCACGAATTTTGACCCGTTATCTCTGCTTCCTCCATCCTGGGATTACTGGACGTATCCTGGTTCCCTTACAGTCCCGCCTCTTCTAGAGAGCGTCACGTGGATCGTTTTAAAACAGCCTATAAGTATCAGCTCTCAACAGGTACGTCGTTTCTTCCACGTCGATCCTGATTCACTAGGGGAAACTTGGCCGAATCTTGTTTGTTTTTTAAAACCCTGCCCTTTTAATTTCTGCTGTGTTGTAAAGCCTGTGTTTTCCTTTCATTAATCAGATGGGGGGTTGGACCAGATGAGATTTATGTCTCTTTTTCATTGCACCTTCTATGATTAGATGATTTCTTTCCCATCTCTTAGAAATGTAATGCGCATACATCACTGATGCGAGTGAAACCACTTTTAGGGCTGCACACGTTTGCTTCTGTTTTCTTTGGTTTGGTCTGAGATATTAACAGGCTGGGGTACAAATGGGGAGATCAGGAGCAAGGCTCCTCTCAGAAGGTGAAATTCTCCTTTGTGACCTCCATCCCTGGACCTGCTTCTACGGATTTTACGTCAGAAAGTGAGCAGTGAGAGCGGTAGCGGGCTTAGACACGCGTGTGCCTGCTAAGTTTAAGAAGCCGGTCTGATCTCTGGGCTTTATTGACAAACCTTTTGTGAGGCTGCTTGAAGAAGGGCTTTAGGCATCTGCTAAGAGGCTGTGGGTGGCCACCTGTGCTCTTCTTGGGACGAAGTTTCCTTACTCGTTTTTCTGATAAATGCTCACAGAGCCCCCGCAGTCGGCCGGCCAAGCAGTCTGCAGGCTCAGGATGTCTTTGATGCCCAGAAGCTCTGGTCAGAGCTCTGCACCCACCATGTGATTAGCCAGTCTGCCAGGTGGATGCTGTATGCTCTGGGGTGCCGTGGGCTCTGGGATGCTGTGGGCTCTGGGGTGCTGTGGGCTCTGGGATGCCGTGGGCTTTGGGGTGCCGTGGGCTCTGGGGTGCTGTGCGCTCTGGGGTGCTGTGGGCTCTGGGATGCTGTGGGCTCTGGGATGCTGTGGGCTTTGGGGTGCCGTGGGCTCTGGGATGCTGTGCGTCTGGGGTGCTGTGCTCTCTGGGATATTGTGCCTAATAGGGTTTGGTTTTGGTTTTGTTTTCCTTTTCGAATTATGTGCTATGAAATCTGAACAAGCACAGAGCCTAGTAATTTTTGCACCTAATAAAGTACTTCTGTTCTGGGCTGGCCCATCTGTCTCGCTGTTTATATCTTCCCCCCCATCGAAGACTAGAGCTGGTTCACCTTTGTCAAGGTCGTGTCAGGTAGCACTTCCCCCCGGGGTGCTGAACACAGCCAACTTCTGTCCACCTTGTCTTTAGGGTGAAAGACAAGTGATAATCTGGGACCTACTTACTAAAATATTTTATAAAAGTCTGGGTGGAAATCCAGAACTTGACTGACCCGGAAATTCCTGTGAATTTTTTCCATCATCAGTAAGGTGAGTTGCACCAGGAGAAAATGACCTGTCACGGGTCCAGGGGCTTTATCAGTGGGGTTCATTTTTCTCTCCTTTATGTGCTAAACTGTGTACTTTTACATTCCTCTGTTAGATTTGAACAGGTTAATAGTAAGAGCTAATAAATTATAACATCTAGGTAGTAATGATGAGGGGATCATGTTTTTCCTCATATTTCAAGTCTATCTTCATTCCTTAAAGCCACTTGGAAAATAACTTTTTTTTTTTTCAATCCGCCTGTAATTTAGAAGAAACTATATCAAAATACATAATTTAGTTCCATAAAATGCATAAATTACCCTAGCAAAAAATAACTCCCTGCAATTTTTGGAATTATGACTGCCTAGCTGTAGATTCATTATTGCATCTTATTTGAAGCTCAATTAATTAATGTTATTAATGTGGTTTTTATACAGTAGAGTATATAAAATAATAGTTGTATTTTAGAGCGTTAATGTGACTGGTAATTCACTTTGAAACATTCATTTAAATCTACTGTAGATTTCAGGAATTTTTATTTTAAACCAGATTGAATGATTATCTGAGTAATAATCCATATTATTATGATATGATGTTATGGTGATTTTTAAGAGTTAAAGAAGGAAGCAAAAGGTATTTTAGAAGTTCAGTCGCATTCTAACCATGAGGAAAACATCAGACAATGCCCAGTTGAGGGACAGTCTACAAAATACCTGATCAGTAGTCCTCAGAACGGTCAAGGTCACCAAAAACAGGGTAAGCCTGAGAAACTCATAATCAGGAAATTCTCGAGGAGATATCAAAACTAAATATCATGCTGTTTCCTGGTGGGATCCTGGAACAGAGAAAGATACTAGGTAAAACAAAGAAAATCTGAAAAAAGGGTGAGCTTCTGTTAATGATAACACATTAATATTGTTTTGTTAATTATGAAAAATGTACCATACTAATGCAAGATGTTAATAATAGGAGAAACAGTGTGGGGTATATGAGAACTAATTATACTATCTTGGCAATAATTCTGCAAATCTAAAACTGTCCTAAAATAAAAAAATATATATTTAAAAAGTCCAAAACATGAGAGGGTGGATAAGATTATTTTTATTTTTTTTTAAATTGAAGTATAATCGATTTACAATGTTGTGTTCATTTCTGGTGTACAGCATAGTGATTCAGTTAGACATAAATATATATTCATTTTCATATTATTTTTTTCATTATAGGCTATTATAAGATATCGAATATAGTTCCCTGTGCTATTTGATTGCTTAGTTCTTTTATATAAAGTAAAATGAAAATGTCTTCTGTGTATACCACTGACAAGTGTTACTTTCTAAATGATAAATTTTAACCCCAATTTTGGCACCTCTTTATTTTTGAAGTCATTGGGAAACATTGCTTTATTGATTTCCAATGCCCCTATATAATGTCATTAGCTGTGAAGATGAAATCCTCTTTTCAGTAAGTTGGTGCCAATTTTTTTCTACATTTTTTTCTGCTGCTATTTCTTGCCAAGTCACTGTTTGACCTAAAGGGAAAATCAGATGGTTTCCATTTTCTTTCTCTTGAGTCAAGTCCATTTTTCTCCCCAGAGTCATTTACTGAAATGCCTGGTTTAACTGCCAGGCCAGTAAACAGATACACTGGGTTTTGATACTTCCAGTAACAGGTCTGTCACTTTCTGGAAGGCTGACTTTTCTTGCCAGGTCTCTCTGGTTTATCCCAGATTATCTAAATTGGCTTACTCATCTACAGAAATTCAGTGGGCACAATATTTGGCTTTAATTCTGTGCTCTTTTTTTGTTTTTCTAAAAAAAATTCTCCTTTTGGTTTATTGCAATATTTGCATACAATAAAAGTCATGACGTGTAGTGTGTGGTGAACGATTTTGGTTACTGTATATGACCATGCGATATCTGTTACAGTCAAGACATAGACTACAGCCCCTTTTCTTTCAGATGCTCTGGGACTGCCCTTCACAAAACTGGCTTAGAGTGGGACCTGTGTGTGGAAGGATTAGGAGATAATCTAGAAGGATTAGTTGGAACTGGGTGGTCAGGAGACTTAGGAGCCACTCTCACAAGTTTGTTTTAGGACCTTAATAGGATCAGGATTAGAAATGTTATATATTTTAGAGAGATGTTTACACCTGAAATGATACGATATTTGGACTTTGCTTCAAAATAATGCAGTTTGGGCAGGATGGGAGGGGGAGAGAGAGGATAGGTGAGAATGTGGATGAAACAAAATTGGCCATGTGCTTGTGGCTGCTGAAGCTGGGTGATGGTTATTTACACTGCTCTGTTTACCTTTGTGTAGGTCTGAAAGTTTCCATAATAAACAGTCAATAAGAAGAAATTAGGGGGAAATGGCAAAAAAAAAAAAAAAAAAAAAAAGAAAAGAAAGAAAGAAAGAAAAGAAAGAGAAAAGAGAAAAATTGTTAGAGATGCAGTATTCTGTGATTAAGTGCATGGCTTATTTGCCAGATGGCTTTTTTTTCTTCCTTTCTTTTTTATTGAAGTATAGTCAGTTTACAATGTTGTGTTAATTTCTAGTGTACAGCATAGTTATTCAGTTGTACATATATATATTCCTTTTCATATTCTTTTTCATTATAGGCTATTACAAGATATTGAATATAGGCCCCTATGCTATACAGTAGGACCTTGTTGTTTATCTGTTTTATATACAGTAGTGTGTATCTGCTAATCTCTAACTCCTAGTTTTTCCCTTCCCACCCTCCCCTTCCCCCCTGGTAACCATAAGTTTGTTTTCTGTGTCTGTGAGTCTGTTCGAGATGGCTCATTGATGGAAACTTCCCAGCGACCCCTCAAGTTCATCTTTAAATGGGGATAGTAGTGCATTGTTGAAAGGCTTGTTTGGGGGGTTACATGAGATATGGGATGTAACATACTTAGCATAGTACCTGGCTCACCGTGTTCCATAAGTGAGAGCTCATTTTTATTATTTCTCAACTAATCAAAGCTGTTAGAAAGGGTATTTCTGCTTACTGGGGTTACTACAGTAGAAATTTAAACTTTCAGTATTAGAGCCAAAGAAAACAGCACAACAGGTCATACCTACCCCAGCCTTCACACCGAGCTGGGGAGATTCTACCCAGGAGCTGGGGAGGTGCTGGGTCACCCTTAGGGGCAGAGGGACAGATTTACTCCCTGAATGAGGCCAGGGGCTGGTATGAGACTGGCATGGGCTCGTTGAGCATGTGCACTTTGAGGCTGGCGCAGTGGCGGAGGACAACTCCACAGCCAAGAGAAGCCAGTTTAAGCGGGGCCTGGCAGGTGATGGGTCCACCTAGCAAGGCTGAGTGATCGAGAGGGAGGTATGGAGCCAAAAGGGGAAGGGGTTTGCTGAGACATCAGGACAGTTCAGACTCTTACCAAAATGGGCAGGCTGGTCAGGGAAAGATCCTGAACACGCTCCAGTGCTAGACCAGTGAGGCTAAGGTGATGCAGAGGGAGGGTGCCATGATCAGCTTACAGAGGAGTCCAAGGGGTGAGGGGCTTCAGAAACCCAAGATCTTTAGAGGAGTCAGCAGTTTGCCTGGGAGGCTAGCTGTGCTTGGGGAGACTGGTGAGTCAGTGCCCTAATTTGGGACTCAGGGTTTCTGCACAACCACCAGGAGCGGCCGCTCCAGACAGACCTGGATTACCATGATCTGCAGAAGGCTGGGTGTCTTCCCTGTGGCTCCGGAGGTTAGAATTTATCAGCCTCTTCTACTCGACTTTGTCAGAGATTTACTTAAAGTGCTGTCTGGCTTTAGCCATCATGATCCAGTCTAATGAGACACGAGTCATGCAAGTTGTGAATATTTGTCCTTATCCTTCCCGTTTCTATACTCTTATGAGACACCTCAAAATATCACATGGCTGCTTGTATATCATGCCTGAACTTATCTCCAAAGAGCGTGGTTGTAAACCATTGCCTGTTTATCGTGAAGGACCTCCATCACCTCTGCCTCCCACCCTGGCTAGTACTGGAAGAGAAATATTAGGCTTCGGTTAAATGATGATGATGGAAACGTAATGGATGTGTCCTAGTCTGAATTTCCTTGACTCTTCGATGAGGTGACTAGGAAAGCTTAGGGGATGGAGGCTCTCATTCTCCACAATTTAATCATTTATGCTCACTCAAAACAGCAAAGCAAACGCCAAAAACTTCCTTGATTGGCAGTATGTTTTTGGCTAACGTTTTTGAGACAGTAGAATTATTCTGGTAATTTGCCCCCGTCTTCATTTTACTACTATAGACCTGTGGCAAATCTTAAAAAAAAATATATTAAATCATTAAGAAATCACTAAATAATTTATAAAACATGCTTATAATAAAACACTTATTAGCAATTAAAAATAGTGACAGATTTATATGCGTTGATGTGCGAAGGATATATATTAAGTGAAAAAATAAGGTTTCAAAAGAGTACATATTGTTGAGCTTAATTTGCAATAAAATGTGTCAAATGGGTGCAGGGGCACATGTGCATGTGTGTTTATACATAGAGAAGCATCTGGAAAGATACACTCCCTAATGCTAACAGTGGTTATGTTTTGTGATGTGATTACTAGTTAATTTCTATTTTCTTGATACTTCGTGTATTACATGAAATTTGTAAGATAAGTAAGTAGTATTTTGTGTGTGTGATCATGAAAGGAGGCCCTTGTGATGATAAGTAAACCTGTGTCACTTAAATTGTGTTTAAATATTATCAGTTGTTGAAGGGGCCTAGGCTTTTTCCATAGTTAGTCATTTACAAGGCACAAATATAGTGAAGAAAAATCATTGTTTAAGGAAAACAATGCACAAAAGATGAAAATTATACAGGATGAATACCACATGGTTCCTGTGAAAATTTGGGTCATGTTATATTGGGGTGCTTGTAAGTGTTCAGTGTAATTCCAAGAGCTGGAGGACAGCTATTGAGGTAATCAAATCCTTATCACTTCATAGATGAGGAAACTGGAGACTAGAGACAATAAAAGATCTTCCCAAGGTCACACAGATGGCCGGACGCAGCACCAGGACTGGGCCTCAGCTTGGGAAGCCCTGTGCACTGTCCCATTCTGCCTTTGTAGTGACATTCTCTGATTTCCAGATATGTGCTCTCTATTTATTTTTTAGATTTTGTTTTTTATTGACGTGTAGTTGACTTACAGTATTAGTTTCAGGTGTACAGTAAAGCAATTCAGGTACACATATACATACAAACATTTTTTTTCAGATTCCTTTCCTTTATATGTTAATACAAGAAATTGAATATAGTTCCTTGTGCTATGCGGTAGGTCCTTGTTGTTTATCCATTTTATATATAGTGATGTGTACCTGTTAATCCTAAAGTCCTAATTTATCCCCCCCCTACCCTTTCTCCTTTGCTAACCACAGTTTGTTTTCTATGACCATAAGTCTTTTTTGTTTGTAAATAAGATATGTGTCACCATTTTTTAGATTCCACATATAAGCATATGATGTTTGTCTCTCTCTGTCTGACTTACTTCACTTAATATGATAATCTCTTGGTCTATCCACGTTGCTGCAAATGGCATTTTGTCATTCTTTTTTATGGCTGAGTAATATTCCATTGTACATCTACACCACATCTTCTTTTTTCAGTCTAGCTATATGCTCTTTAAGCCACATTCTGAATGTTGTTTCCTCTTACTACTTTGATCTTCAAATGAAGAATGCTTATATACTTAATTTTTGAACCCACAGGTGTTTGTATAGTGGTAAGAATTTAGCGGAAGAGTTGCTTTATGATGTATGATCTATAACTTAGAACATCTTCATTGAAATATTTTTAGTTCATGGTAGAAGAAAGGTTATAGGTTTCTTTCTTCTTTTTTTTTTTTTTGAAATCATTCTTTTTTTTTTTCTTCCAGTTTTATTGAGATATAATTGACATACAGCAGTGTATACTTTATTTTTTTTTTTTTTTTGGTGGGGGAGGTAATTAGGTTTTATTTATTTATTTTTAATGGAGTTGTTGGGGATTGAACCCAGGACCTCATGCTTGCTAGGCACGTGCTCTGCCCCGGAGCTACATCCCCACCCCCTCACCCCCAGGAACGGGGGAGTGAGGCCCATCACAGGCTTCTTAACTTTCTGTGCAATGCAGTTCATTAATATCAGTGTAACCATCTATGCTAAAGCCAGCTTTTCTTTCTTCCTCAACAGCTGGCCACATTCCGAACCCTCATGTGCACAGGGGAGGGCGAAGCGGCAGCTTTTCTGTTGAGCAATCACCGTCCACCGCAGCCTCTGAAGGGCCGAACAGTGAGAGCCTCTTTCCACTGAAAGTTGTCCCCGGCAGCCCACCCCAAACATGTCTGCGGAGAGAAAACAAAACAAACACAAACATCCCTACCAGCAGGTCTTTCCTAGGATGCTCATTTCCGGGGGCCGTTGCGCTATCAGCTTCAGTGCACGAAGATCCGATCTTTTATATCAAACTAACTGAAGTCATCTGTGTCGGATTTGCACTCTGGCATCCGAGCGGTAAATGTCGTTTGATGCGTCTTAAAACCCATGAAATATATCTGCTTCAAGCCGCGTGACAACGGGGCGCCCGCTGCAAACCCCAGGGTGTATTAAACGTGTTCCCTCGCCCTGGAAACTGATCGGTCACGACTCTCAGCCATGTTTGGTGAAAAACTTAAACTCATTCCCAGGGCGATACGATTGTGATACGTTTTTCCAAACAAGTGACTCAGCTTAATATCTTGACATCATTCCAAACCATAGAAAGTAGGTATTTTCTTTTAAGATGAATTTTCATGTGGGTTGTGTTGCTGATTCTCGTGGCATGACACCTTTAATGAAAGGAACAAAATGAGAGCTATAGGGGGGTGGAATGTAGTGAATTAAAGCATCCACCCCACAGCTCAAGATAACTCAATACAATCCTGGTGAGGGATTCCCCAGGATATAAATGGCTATTTAAACTTTAATGACTTATGCTGTCTAGCATTTACTCAATAATGTTAATGATAAACTGGCAGATAATTGATCAGACACAATGGCTGCCGATTTGTGGCATTAACATGGTCTGAAACTAGCAGATTGCAGGGTACCAGTGCAGGCAGAGCTCCCCAAGGGCATGAGGGACAGGTTGCCTAATTTTGCCCTGTGTTTTGGCAGCAGAGCAGGGAGCAGTCCTGTGAAGGTCATTGTTCTGTCAGTCGGTGGGGGAAAATGACTTGAATCGCATACATTATAATCAGTCCACAAACCCTTCAGCCCGTTTCCATGGCAACGCCCATCTCCCCTTTTACACAAGCCCCTCCATCTCTCAAGTAATCCTGTAAGTTGGCTCTTCATATCCACTTTGACCTATCATCTCTTGTATATTTCTGTTTGCTTTTGGTGAAGGAGGGAGGGGGAACCCCTTTTGCTCTTTCTGGTACAGAAAAGAGTGAGACTAAGCATTAACTTAATAACCACATTTAAGACTTGAAACACATGCTACACTTCTATCACCTTCTGAGAGTTTAGCTGAGTCTCCTTAGCTTCGATGATTTGTTTCAGATACCTCTCTTCCTTGGGTTGTAGATTTTAATAATTGAAAGTATTCTTTGGTAGTTTTCTTGACAAAATAACCAATTATCTGTCCATTGTGGAATAATGATGTACGTGGCTGCATAAGATGAGGTTTGCTTCTGTTTCCCCTTCACAGTGTCTAGTTGGAGGTCTTGCAGGAGACTGACATGTAGTGAATATATAATTGTTTGAATATTTAAAAAAAACTTTATTTTGGATCTTTGGTAATTATCTTGCTGCTTGCAATCAAATGTGCTGTATAAGTTCATGTAACAAGTAAAATGCAAGTTATCTCTTGAAAAAAAAATTTTTTTTAAGGGATACTTGTTAAATTTACCTGGGTAAGCAACCAGAAGTTCTAACGGTTTTAAAAATACCAGTGTTGAATGGGAAGGTATTTCTTTAGTTCAGAAAGACATGTTGTGAAATATCCTTGTTAGAGAAAGAAGTCTGTTTCCTCAGAGAGAGTGAGTTGCTATGTCTGGAGGGGTGTACAGGATGGGGATTCTAATGACCCTGTAGGAAGGTTACCACTTTGTAATTTACGGTTTCTGCTGCAGTATTCCACTGGTCCTCCGCTGCACATAGGACTTTAGCCGTCTAGAGAAGTCCACACAGCACTGATTTCCTTGAAGACTGTCTGCTAAGTTACCTCTTAGAGGCAAAAGGTCTAAGTGTTACCTAAAGGTGTTATCTTTTGAAAAGGTTGAAGTGTTGTAATTGCCAGTGTAGATATCTTTCCTTTCCCACGTGTATTGGATGTATATCTGTTAAGCATTCTGTATTTATAACTTAAACTGGATTCAACCCCAATAAAGACAGTGAGACAAACTTTGAACTTGTGTATGTGAGCCACAGAATGAGATTACACTGTTTACACTCTTTATTTAGAAAATAAATTCCAGGCTCTTGACTAACTACCACAAGTTGTTTTTATTTCAAATTTACTGAAGAATATTAAATCCTTTATGTTGAGGTTTCTTATACCCCTTGAAATGTAAACCCCCCTCAGAGGATAATTTTTTTAAGTCATTTACTGTTTAGTAGAACTTTTTTACATGACGAGTTTCCATGGGAATCAAGTCTGACGGAAGAATGTCAACACGCTACAAAAGAGTCAGTGGTCTGCGTGTTGGGATCTCCCAGATGGACTCGAACTCCTTCACAGTTTTGCCTACACGTCTCCTTCCTGCCTATATCATAACACCTTGCACCACGATTGATGTATGCCAAATACTTATTGTCGGGGAATAAAATGCACTCTTTCTTGAGTTGAATTAATTGGAGATTTCTCTGATGTGGCTACGAACTCACTTTCCTGGAGAGGAATAATAACCAACAGAGATGCCCCCAGCTCCTGTCATGGGCTGAGAGACGTCTTCCTGCCTGACATGTCCTCATCACGTCCTTGTTTTACCGCTGCCACCAGAATAAGTCATCCGGTGGGAGAAAGTGGGTACATTAAATGTTGCTGTTTCAAATGAATGGGTTTGCATTACAAGCACCTCTGTGTGGAGAGGTGGCTGGCTTGTCTTAGCTCTTCTGCTCAGAGGGTGAGAGTTGCAGAACTCTGCGTTTGTGTCTCAATGAGAACGGATGAACCAGAGCTCAGCCCCACGTTCCTTACGGAAGGTATGACCTAGAAAGAAATGTTACACAAAGGATCTGTATATTAACAGGGACTTCTGGAAATAACTACCCTTAGAAAGGTCATTCTAGATCTGTGGACTGCTGGTCCTAGAGGATGTTGGAGGTACAGGGAACCTCTCTGAGGGCCCTAGACACAAACACATAATTAAATGTTACTGGCATTGAAAAAACTATGGTGCATGTAAAATAAACAACATGTTTCTTCTGTATAGCACAGGGAACTATATTCAATATCTTTTAGCAACCTATAAGTCGTGTATATGCATGACTGGGACATTGTGCTGTACACCAGAAATTGACACATTGTAACTGACTATACTTCAATTAAAAAAATTAAAACACCCCACAGTATCAGTCAGATTCCATTAGGAAAATAGAAACCACCCAGTATTTAAAACAGAGGGTATTAAATGCTTACAATTGATTATACAGGCAATGGAAGATGTTGAAAAACCAAACAGGACAGTGAGACAACCAAGAGATTAGCAAGAGCAGGACGCTCTCGCTCCCTTAGAAAGAGGAAATGTTCCTGGAGCTCAGGAGTCACGGCCACTCAGCTGAGATGGAAACTAATGTCATTCTGACTAGCAGAATGTGGTTATTTTTTGGAGAGACACAGACACGACCTGAGTCCCTGCTTGAGGCAGAGAGAGGAGAAGCACTCTGGCTTCTTCCTTTGTTCCACCTGCCAAACTCCCGTTGGTGCCCACTGGTGCCCACTGGAATCTAGCTGGAAGTCAGATAACATGGAACCAGGAGAGGTCATCCCCTCTGTTACACAGAGCACCTCAGTTGAAAGGTCCAGGAATGCATCTGAGAAAAAATGGACTTAAAAGCCATCCAAGGCTCCAAGGGCTGGGAAACTCCATTTTACAGATCAAGCAAATGCCTACGATGCTGGGCTGGAATTCCCCACAGATGGAAGACCATGGCTAAATTTTTTTCCTACTCTGGAAACTTAATTGGATCACAGTTTATCAAACATCTTATAAGCGCTCAATGTTGTGCTAGGTCCTGAAGATATAATGGTGATTAAGATGCAATTCCTTCTTTTAGCTCAAAATCGAAGACAAGTGCAGAAACAAACTGCATGATAAAAAGTGTTACATATTTTAATTTTAGGGATCTGAAGAGTGCTCAGGGAACATGGAGAAGATGGAGAGATAAGTTCTGGAAAATTAACAAAGGCGTAAAGATTTGCAAGTGTGATGTATTCGGAAGTTGGGTTCTCTGGTTCTCCATATAGTTTTGTATCTGGTGCTTGGGTAGGGTGATGTGTCAGTGAGGGCTCCTTTAAGAACAATGGAAATTTCAGTACAAAATGGCTAAAGCAAATAATGAAATTTATTGATTCACATAATTGAAAAGTCCAAGGGTACAGCTTGCTTTCATCATGGTGAAATCAGGAGCTAAATCAGGCTTCAGTCTCCCCTCTTTTGGGCTGCCTCCACCTTTGTGAGCTCCATCAAGAATCAGACTCTCCTTTCATATTGGACGAATGAAAGCCTGCATCTATAGACCTAAACATCTGTAAGTCATACCACTGGCAAAAGGAGAGCTGCTTTCTCCAGAAACTTAAAACATTTTTCTACCTTGAATTCTCATTTGCCCAGAGTGAGTCACATACCCATCCCGAATCAAGTCATCGTGGCCTGGAGATTTCTATCTGGCTCAGGTGGAGTCAGCTCCTTTCCAAGTTGCACAAAGAGTCGGGAAAGGGGGGCTGCAGTGAAGAACAGCTGGGGCCGAGTACCCAAAGAAGGAAAAAAAGATTCTGGGTGGCAAAACCAAAACAGGAAAATGTCTACTCTGGAATAGAAAAATGGCTGAAGTAAAGCCTGAAAAGAATAAAACTCAGGAAATAATTCAGTTCTTCTAAATAACCAGTATCCACCTGCAGAGAATCAAGCATCTCAAGTTAAATTCAAGGCCAGCATTTCAATAAGGACACAAGACTGAAAAAAATTTTTTTCTAATGCTTTGATGAAGTGATAGATTGATGCTCTTCCACAGTGATGAGGAAGAGCAGGGACTGTCACAGTGAGGGACCTCTCTTGGAGCTGGGAACCAGAATTTGCAGCAGGACAGAGCTACTTGTTGACCTGATAGTGGGTCTTGCATGGAGCGCTCACGTGTAGACCCTGGATGCTGACCACGGTGATCTGTCTCCTGCTGGGTTGTCTCACATTCCCAGGAGGCAGAGATGTCTCTGTTAGATCTTGCCCTCTTCTCTCCTAGCCTCCTTGGTCCTGTCTAGCAACCAGTGTGGACTGATCATGCCTACTATTCACGGTGTCTTGTCTTCACAGGTGACTGAAGAAGCATTTGTTGAAAGAATTAATGACTGAACACATGAATCAATCGTAAGTGCTCTGTTTTCATGTAAAATTAGTACATCTTGAAATCTGTTCTTCCTCAATAAAATAACAAGTGCCCATAATGTACTGACCTAAAAATCCAAGCAATTTGTTCCCCAAGGAGATGGTAGTTTCTCAATTGTGAAATTAACACAAGATCAGTGGGAGAAATTAAATCCAAGAGCAATGAACAAAGTCGCATTGAGACCAGGGTGGTCTCCAGACAAGGATTGCAACTTCCTGTGAGAGCCAAGGTCCTCGTACCTCGGCCCTGAGTAAAACCCTCTACTGCCATCATCTGGACAACCAGGGAATTCCACAGCCCATGGGGCCGACCAGTGGTTCTCAAAGTATGGTCTGAAGACTCCTGGCGGAGCTAGGGGTTCCTGAGACACCCTCAAGAGGTCGGTGAAGTCAAAACAATTTTATAATAGTCCCAGGATGCTATTTTCCTTTTCCAGTATTTGACATTTGCCACCCTGGTGCAAAAGCGATGCTGTTTAAAATTGTTGGTTTCTTAGCACAAATCAAGGCTTTGACTGTAAAAGGTACAGATAGTCATTTTTTCCCACCACCATGAAATCATAGTTTTAAAATTCCAGTTTCTCTTAAGAATTTCCTTGCCCTTAATTAAAAAATTATTAATTTTATTAATATTGTTAAAAAGTTAATCTGAGATTAATTATTAATCTCAACTCCCAGGGACACGTTCTTTTAATCTTTGGTGTAACATAATGGAAGTCTGCGCAAAGACCTTCTGATGCCTATCAAAGTACGATGCTTTTCTTTAGGGAAAGTACTTATGTGCTGATTTGAGTTGCAAACTGAATTAGCCACTTCTTCAAATGGAGCATCATTTTGACCTGGAAGAGCAACTGACAAACTACAGCTGTTCAGACTTGGGTAACTGGCCAGTATAATCTCGGAAATGAACAAAGTGAGCTTGTCACTTCAACAGAAACAGGGAAAAGTATTTCTTGGCAATGACAAAATTAGAACTTTCAAGAGCAAATTAAGTTCTGGGAAAACTGGTATCTGCCCCTGTGAACTTGCCAGCTTCTCAGTGCTTACAGATGTTTCTGATGAGACCAGTAGTAATTTTTTAAAATGTGATCTTTTTGATATTATGTAGTGAATTGTGTCAACATTCTGAACATGTGGGTAACTCAGTGAACCAGTATTTTCTAACCAGACAGCACGTGATGTTACAAAGTCACGCACAGATAAATTCTATTCAAAGTGCAAGATAGACCAATGGATTTTAATGGAACAGGTATGAAAAGTTTATTCGTATGGTTTATTTATGCACAGATTTTAAGAAACTACCACTTATTAAGTTTTGGTGTAGTACTGAAGAAGAATAATTTTCACAGTTTCTGAAAAGACTGTTAATATTCTCCTCCATTTTCTAACTACGTATGTGTGTGAGGCATTATCTCCAAAATACAGATAATTCTGGCAGAAGGACTTGGTCTGTTGGCTAATATTTTCTCAACATTGGATCACGTTTGGATAAATACTATTAATATGTACTTCTGTGGTTTTCATTTTTCTATTCTTTTGTGACAAATCAACCTTTTCCCTAGCTGACACGTCACTTTTTTGGGACATGTCAACACATATACTCACATAAGAGTTTCAAATCTGAAGGCCACTCTACCCTTCAAGGAGAGTCTTCAAATGTCTGCTCTGAGTCATCACAGGTAGATGATAAAGCCCAACCCTTAGAACTATTTAGGTGATATGTAACCTTTTACACTTATTTTTCTTATTCTCAAGTTTTCTTATTCTGAAGTCTCAGTAAAGCTCCCAAGGACTGACAATGATATCGTTTAAACCTATGTATTGAATGGATTGAAAAAACCCAAAAAGTAAAGCAGCATACCAAAAAGAATTCAGTATAGCCTGTTTCTTCATTTCATCCTGTTTTCTTTTTATAGTAATTGTCTTCGAGGGAAACTGCCTTTTGATACAGGTGGATGCAGTGTTTTCTCAGCCAGCTGAGGTGAGAAACAGAAGGATAACTTCAGGGACGTAGATGGAGCCACTGACTTGGTAAATACCAGTCAGGCTAATCTGTATTCTGTGACTGAGGAGAGACTTTGCAGGTATAAAGACTTTTAAAGACAATTTTCAGGGTTGCTATATAATAAAAATCTTGGGGGTCCATGAAACTCTGGCAGCTCTGATCCCATGGGGGGGGGTCCCCAAATCATCGACTTTACCCTGCCCTCATCTCCTGGGATAGGGACGAGGCTGTGTTGGTTTGCCAGCTGTCGCTCGGACATCCTGAGACCAAACAGTGAAACAAACAATCCCTAAACCCACATCTTTGCTCCTTCAATTTGCTTCCTTGTATTTTTCCCTTTAGAAATGGGAGCTTGGATGAGCACAAGCTTGAAGTGCTCCTTCCTTAAACACTGGGAGGTTCTGTTATGTCGGGGAGCTCCCCAGAAGCATGCTTTTGGCCTAGTTTGTTCACTTATCACAAGAGTTTGAAATCTGAGCCCCAATTATTCTTTTACTTAAAGGATTCTATTTAGAAAAAGGAAAGCCAAATCTGACTTTCCAGATTTCCAACCAATACTAAAGAAGAGAAACAGCAGAGAGCCCTACTTGTTTCCTCATTACGAGGATGCATTTCATTCCTATCCAAGCAAAAATTCCCTGCCGTGTTTCATGGAAACATCTCCTTGTTAAACATTAGTGAGATCGACAAGGTTATGAGGGCATGTTCCATGTTAGTATTTTTAATAAAAGAAATCTCTCAGCTGTATCTATGAATGGCTAATGTTCAACAACAGTAAATTCTTGAATTAGTTCCTGTAAGTGATGACTGTTTATTGTAGATGTGTCCGTTCATCCCCAGGTCAGAGAGTGTCTCTCAAATGAGTTGGTAAAACTTAATCACATGCCCTTGTTCTGGGATAAGTTCATACAGGTAAGCTTACCTGTGAATGTTCTGGGACTAAGACATAAATCAAAGCCAAAAATTGCCTGTGCCCCTTCTCCCCCACCTCCTTTAATCCCCTTTATTCTTGGCCCAGAATCAGAGAAATACTATATATCTCATTATGAATTTAATTACTTACTGCTAGACATGGCCACACATGCACGTATACACACACACCTATAGACACCTACACATATACACACGTGTCTGTATCTCTTCACTTTTCTGCCTGGTTTCCTCCGTCCTCTCCAGCTGCTTCTTTCTTGTCTCATCTTCTCTGGGATATTTCCTTCTAGCCCGATGACTTTCAACCACATTTAAGTACACCAGTGAGACCCATATTTCTATCTCCTGCCCCAAGCTTTCCCCTGAACTTCTGGTTCGTACAGCCGACTGCCCGTAGGACAGCTCCATGGGATTTCTGATGGCCGTCTCACAGCTAACGTGTCCAGACAGACATGACCCGCGTTCATCCTTCACCCACCCCCTCTCCCAGGAGTCAGCGACACTCAGCCAATGGCACTGTTAGCCGATGGTGAGACCCTTACATTAGGAGACCCAACCGAGTGTGGGTCCCTGCCTGCTGGCTGGAAGGAATTCACAGCTGAGGCAGAGTGATAGAGTGAAACTGCTTTTACTTCTCAAAAGGGGAAAAAGAAGGAAAGTGCCAGAGCAGGGAGAAGGAAAGAGACGCACTCGCTGAGGACAAGGTGTTCGAGCGGGAAGCCATCGGCCAGGAAGGGTGGTGGAGACAGCTCTGGCCCAGGGCGGGCCACGTGGGCTCTTACGGGAGGCTTCTGCCATCATGATGCCCCCTTCCGGGTGTGATGGAGCCCGTCAGTCCTTGGGTGGACTTTTCTGGTTGTTGTCATGGCAACGGTCAACTGTCCTGGTGCTGGTGGGTGTGTCGCTTAGCACGCTAATACAGTACAATGAGCATATGAGGCTCAAGGTCCACGGGAAGTCAACTCCTCTGCCATCTTGGACTCCCTCGGTTCTAACCAGTTCTTGTTTCTTCTCTGCAGCTGCCTCCTGAGACTTAGACAAGAGCGATTGGTTTCTAGTTGAGGGAGGGGCGGGGATATGATCCTGGGGGCAGCAGCCTTGGTAACAGCACCACCAGCTACTCCAGACTCACAGGCAGCTCTCCCTCCTCTCTTTCCCTCAAACCACATCAGTCTGTCAGCGAGTCCTACAGACAGAGTCCTGCTCTTAAGCTGTAGCTCCCAACTGGCTTCCCTGCTCTGCTTTTTCCCTCTTACCATCTCCTCCACGCAGCAGCCAGAGCGAACCTTTTAAAAGTAGGGCAAAGTGTTTCATTCCATGGAGCTCCACACTTGGGTGACTTTCTCTCCCTCAGAATAAAAGCCAAAGTCCTTACAACAACTGGCGGGGCTCTGCAGATCTGCGTGCCGGCTGTCTGTCTGTCTGTACTCACTGTCTACTATGGTCTCACCCACTGAGCCCCACACTCCTAGCTGTTCCTCCTTTACATTTGATATTTTCTTTGCCTAGAAAGCCCTTCCCTGGATCTTCACAGGAATTCCTCCCTTATTTATTCAAATGTCACCTCTTCAAAGCAACTTTCCCTGACCACGCTCCTTGAAGTTACTCTCTTCCTCCTTACTCTGCTTGACTATTTTTTTTTAATAGCACTTAACATAACATAACATTGTTTATTTCTAAAGTCATCCATCCACTTCTCCTACTAAAATGTTAATCTTCTTAAGAACAGGGGTTTCATTTTGTCAACCAGAGTTCCTAGCATCTAAATAGTCCTTGGCACACAATAGACATCAATACATATTTATTTCAGGAACAAATGGATATTTTTTCATGCATATTTAAAATAACATAGTTGGTCAAGGAGCACAACGTTGCAACTAGAAGGTGAAGACGCTCTGGAGCTCGAAGGCACAGCATAGTGACAGTCAGCAACACTGTGCTGTAGACATCAAAGCTGCTGGGAGACTAGACCTCAAACGCTCTCACCACAAAAAAGAAATGATAATTATGGGACGTGAGAGAGGTATGAGCTAATGCAATATGTAGATGTATCAAATCAACACAAGGTTCTCCTTAAAATTACACAGTGTTACATGTCAGTTGTATCTCAGTCAGAAATCAATAAAATAACACAGAGACTCACAATACAATCTTTAATTTTCTGGAGTAGTTTTGTGCTGCTGTAGAAGACTGGGTGTAGACTTGTAACTCTGTGTCAGCCTTGGTGTCCTGTAGAGTGTGCAGTGTTCCTTAAAAAAAAAAAACTTGTAAAAGATATTGCAGACTTCACGACGTGAGTTAGTGCAACAGTGCATATACACAGATTTTCACAAACAATAGTGCTTCAGTATCTGAAAGGCTTCTACGAATTTTCAAGCGATGTGCAAAGGTCTAAATCTTACTGTCAAGTAGCTGATTCACGCGGAAACCCTCCCTCACAATTTCATGGGTGCCGTATTTCCAAACTCAGGTGGTCCCTTGGCCCCAGACACGGAATCTTCCAGAACAACAATGCTGGTGTGAGAGGGAGGACGCACAGGAGAGAACAGGGAGGAGAAAGATGGTCTCGCAGTGAATGGTCAGTGCTGGAAAGGGAGGATATGCAGTCCCAGAAAAAGAGCATTTTAACAGGAATTACAAAAAAAAAGCTTTAAGAGGAAAGATTTTATGTGAGCATAATCTCCCTAAAGGCTGAAAAAGGAGGCAGGCATAGGACCGCAGTGACGCATTCCTTTCCTTCACCTCCAGGTGGCGCTGTCGGAGAAGGAAAGCTGATTCGCTCTCCTGGGAGGGGCGGGCCCCGGAGGCTGCGCAGCAAGAGCGTGTAACACAGATCGCCGCTTTACTTCCATCTCCTGGTGCTGGATTCCTGTGCCCTTTACCTCTCAGTGTGAGACAGAGAGTGTGTCATTGTGTCCATGAGTAAGTCAAGTCAGCTCACACCTGGTGCCCTGTGATTCCTTCTCGTTTGTTCTTACCTCCTTTGCCCCCTTGTCCCCCAGGTGCATCTCCCGGCTACCGGTCCCTCGGGGCGCATCCCTGCCACCTGCTCTGGGAATCCCTTAATCCTCCAGGCACCGTACAGATTCCTCTGGGCTGTGTCTCCGCCCCTGCCAGGGAGAGAAGGCCGAGGAAGTACTCGTTACCTGTAAACACATGATGTTCCTACCCTCTGGGTCTACCTCTACCAGCACAAAATCAGGGCAGGCCGTCTCAGGTGGAAGCAAGTCTGCATGTAGATTTCCTGGAGTCCACGCTGCTCTAACGCTGCGTGGCTCTTCACTTGTGCTTCTATAAGCGTGTCATCTTTTCCTCTGTTTCCTACAAAAGGCAGAGTCCCATCTGTGAGTGTTGTTCCTCTATGCAGAAGGGAAGGGCTAGACCAGGGGTCTTCAAGCACTGCTCAGGATCTGTAAGCAGACAGAAGAGACTTACATAGTAAAAGCGTTCTCAGCAGACGCTTACTTACAAAGGTATCTGTGTTTTTCACCACGTTGTCCTTCTCCTTGGCAGCACCTCACTCCTGTTAAGACTCCTGGGGGACTTAGGAAGCAGCTACTAGTCTTTCTAGAGCCCTCATTCTCTGTTGGGTCAAGACCTCATCCCAGCCTTCAAGCCTCAGAGATGTCATTGGAGGCAGTCTAACAGCTTCCCTTTGCCTCAGTCTGGCTTTCTTCCCTTAGGTCTCCTGTGTATCCACCTACTTTATGCACACCTCCTCTCCTCCGAAGCCATTCTTACAATCAGGGGAATTTACCAAAAAAGTTCACAGAAAAGTTGGGGGAGCATGACTAGGATTTTTCTAGCCATAACATTCTAGAGAAGTCAGGTTATTGCTTTCTCATATAAGAGAATAGCAATTTTTTCTTCATCTTTTCTCAAAAAGATTGGCAGCAACATGGATGGACCTAGAGATTCTCATACTAAGTGAAATAAGTCAGTCAGAGAAAGATAAACAGCATATGATATCCTTTATATGTGGAATCTAAAAAAAAGGACCCAAATGAACTTATTTATAGAACAGAAACACACTCAGACATAGAAAACAAACATGTTTACAGGGGTTGGGGGTGGGGGAGGGTGGGGGAGGGTGGGAGGGAGGGATAAATTAGGAGTTTGGGATTGGCAGATACAAACTACTATGTACAGAATAGATAAAGCACAAAGTGCCACTGTATAACACAGGGAACTATATTCAATGGCTTGTAGCAACCTGCAAGGAAAAAGTCTATATGTATATATGTATGTATAACTGAAACACTGTGCTGTCCACCAGCAGCTTTACAATATTGTACATAATACAATAATACAATATTGTAAATCAAATATACTTCAGTTTTAAAAATGGGGGTAAAAAAGAAGAAGTAAAGGCTTTTGAGAAGCCTTCAGGGTTTCTGGCCCTACCCTCCCACACTGCAGCAGCCGAGGCCAATCTGAACACTTCACTCTGCACATTTTTCGACTGGAGGCTGATCACCAAGGAGCCCCGATTCTAGTCAGAAGGAAGGAGGGCAAAGCGCAGTGGCTTGTGGGCAAGTTTCTTAGCTGCTCCAGGTCTCACTTTGCTAATCCGCACAAAGAGGAGGGGAAGAGTACTGGTATCGTAAGCTGGCGAGGCGTCTCAGACCAGCAGCAGCACGAAAGGAACGGCCACAGGGCCTGGTGCACTCAGATCTTCTGTTTGAATGAACACAATCTGTCAGCAAAGGGGCATGCCTTCAGATTCCTCTTAGATGCGGGCACTAGAGGTCACTGCCGACGTTTGGTACTTCTCAAATGAAAGAAAAGCTCTAAAGGGAAAAAGGGGTGGGGGGGTGGGGAGATTGCTTTCTTAAGAACATGGGCTCAGAAGCATTCCTTTAATTATATTAAAAGTCAGTCAGCCTTATAAAGTCATTAGGCTTTAGTCAGCCTATTTGACCATCAAGGATGCCAGTGTGGTTTGCTGATTAACTGACTGAAATTGATACAAAAGTAAATGCTGACGCTCTATTTGAGATGCTGCTGCTTCTGGTGGAAGGCTTCAGACAAGGGAATCCACCTCAGAAGTTAGAGGCGTGGATGAGAAGGTGGGGAGGGGATGTTAGCCAACAGCTGAATAACAGAAGAAAGAAAAACAGGAGGACATAAAGCATTCTACTGACCTGCGTTTATATGACAGGAAACATCATATAAATATGGATCTCTCCCTTCCCATTAAATATTTAGTCCATGTACTTAGCCTTATTTTAATAGCTTCTCTGATCTATATGTGTACAGAACACCCCATTAAGGAAAATATTCTAAAGCAAAAATTCCCGAATTCAGTATACACACAAGAAGAATTGGTGTTTCAAGTTACTGTACTGATTATGTTCATTGCATTAGAGGTTTGAGGGGGAAATACTGTTTTAATCAAGTATTAAAAGGGGTTGGGTGGAGATCTAAAAGCTTCCTAAACACTGTTTCCTGGGATCCCTCTACAGTAGGGGAGAGTCTCAGCTCAGGGGTGGCCCTTCATAGCCAATGTGGGTAGGCATTTACTGGCTAAATCTGATTTTTTTTTCTTTTTCTATTACAATTTATCTCAAAAATTTTACCACCGAGTGTAAGGGAATGACGATGTTACCAAGGACAGCTAAAATCTGTTGAGGCTCTGCTCCAAGCTCTGTACACAGATCCACTCAGTTGAGGCTCACAGTGACCCCAGACACAGGAACTATCATTACTGCCATTTTACAGATGAGAATGCTGAGGGAGGTCAGGTTAATTACCTAAAGCGTTAGGACTAGTTAGCGACTTTGATAAAATGCATTTCCATTAAGTAAGGTGTATGTTTCTACAGCAGCCTTGTAATTTAGACCAATGATGTTCATCTATCTACCATCATTTCAGTCTTCTTAATTATGCAAATTTTATACAGGCGTATGCATATATATGTATCTGTTATCAGTTACTTAGATGAATAGGACAGGGGCACTGGGCAGATAGGTGGAGGAGAAGGAGGATGGTCCAGAAGATGGCAGTGTGCCCGTCTTCAGCATAAAGGGTCTTTGCTTCCTCTAAATGAGTGCTGGCAAGAATTCAGTTAGAACCAGAGGGCTGAAACTGTGCAGTAGTGACAAGGACCTAACCAGACGTGACCCTACGCTCATTGTAATATAATTAGCATTGTGGTTTAGGCTCCCTCCATGGGTTTTTCTGTGTGCATCATGGGTAAGGACATGTGCAAAGAGGACAGGCATGACTAAGCCCTCCAGGGGCAAGAGCTGTCAATCAATCAAGAGACCCCCTCTAAGCGAGGGTGTAAGAGAAGGGGGCAAACAGAGACCATTGCCATCCGCCCTGGGATCAGCCTGCCTCCTGCTCTTGGAGGTGTAATTTCCCTTTGCTAATAACATATTTAAATCTTTTCCTACATAACACTTTCGTCTCCTGTCTGAATTCTCCTTTGGGCAAGACAAGAACTAAGGCTTTATCCCTTCTGCTTTTGGGGTAACATATGTATAGCGTGCCTGTGTTCCACCCTCCTCATTTATCATCACTTTATGACATTGTCTCAGAAGCATTTTGTGTATGTGGCCATTCCCTTATTTTTAGTGCCCACAGAAATGGTGCAGCAGTGGTTTTCCCATCATGCTCCACGGTGCCCTGTGAATTTCTCAGAGGGGGTTTGGGACCCTGTGCAGAGTGCAGCATGGGTGGGGACACACACAGGAAGGCCATGGGTCCGGCCCATACCCCCTGCTTCAGCTGGAGCTGTTGCTCTTTAAAAACAAAATATTTTATAGCAGTTTGCACATTTAGCTTATGTATAATTTCAACAAAGAGAGGTTCCTGCAGCCAAAGTTTAAATTAATTTATAATTATATAATTATTTATAATTCTCCTATTGTTGGACATTTAAGTTAGTTCCATTTTTATGGTTATAAATAATATTGCTCAGAGCATCTTTGCTCACACATTATCTTTTTCCTTTTAATTGTTTCCTTATTTTAAATTTCCAGGAGTTGATTTAGGCTGAAGGGCAGGGACAGTTGTAAGCATTCTGGGTAGTGTTGCCAAGCTGCCCTTTCTAGGCAATTTACAATTTACGCTGCCCACGGCAATGTGGGCACACAAGCAGTTCACCCACAACCCAACAGCAAAAATCAAACACCACCCTAAACAGTACAAAAATCAGCAACATAAATTAATGTATTTAAATCAACCTAATTTAAAAGGCAGGCCATGACTCACCTTGGAGGCATGTGGAGGTGCCTCCAAGCAATGGAGGTTGACGGCGGCTGAGCTGGACGGGCGGCACAGAATTTTGGCTCACTGATGCTGTAGGAGGTGGCCAGACACTCGTTGGGAAAACGTGTTACCTGAACAGGGAGGCTGTGGAAGGAGGAGACTGCCAGAAGGCTTTTACAAAGGATTATTCAGGGACCATAGAAAAGGAGGAGACCCTGGTTGCCTGGAATAGTGAGGGGCCATCTTAGAGGGACCCCGACTTGGGGAACTGGACTTTCCCAGAATATATCTTGCCTCTGAAACTTAGACAGGGCAGAATTTAATTGTTGCAGCTCATGCACAATGATTGGGAAAATGTTAATGCATTTAACAACATGTGGATAATGGCTTTAAAATATCATTTTTCAAAGACAAGGGAAAAAAAGAAAAAATCACTCATATGCTCACTTCCACATCAATAACGCTCTGACCATTTTGCCTCTTAGGGATTAGAAAAATGAATCTCTACTATATGTAAAATAGACAGCGAGGCCCTGCTGTGTATAGCACAGGGCACTATGTCCAATGCTTTGTAATGAATAGTCTATAATGAAAAAGAATATATATAAAGAAATGAATCACTGTGCTGTACACCAGAAATTAACACATCGTAAATCAACTATACTCCAATAAAGAAATAAATAAATGGTTAAAAAAAAAAGAATCTTCAGTGCACCTTACTTTTATAAAGTTTTGGTAATTTGTTTTACTTTTTAGAAATTGGAACATTGAAGGAGCCAGATAAGTTGGGTGTGACTCCGTGCTTGCAAATCCCAGATCTGCAGTAAGTTACGATGTATTTTATAATATGCAGGATAAAGGCTGTGTTTTTTTTTTTTTTAATCCAAAAGCACTAGTTTACTTTCCTCAGCCAAACATATAAACCCTCCAGCTGGCACTTCTGCCTGCTAGCTCAGCAGAGGCGACGGGGAGGAAAGATTGTATGATTTCCTCACCTCCACACGACATCATCTGTGGCCCGGTGATGGCAAATGGCTGAAGAATGTCACACGGTGACCTGTGGTGCTAATCTCTCTTCTCATAAAGCAGTGACGTTCAGTCTATGGTGTCACACAGATGCCAGCGTTAAGGAAGGAGCAAACAAGGAAAGAATATGTCTTTTTAAAATTAAATATAGGTGGGAGGAGGTGCCAGGAGTTTAACTGGCAAAAGTCGTATGTTTGCCTTTTTGCACAGGACATTCATTTTAAGTTTGGCTCTGTGGAATGCAACAGGGATTGGGCAATGGGGACACTGAATACCTGTTCTTCACACGCTCATACAGATCTGTGAACCTGGAAATCGTGTATGTAACACGAGGGTCTCCGGCAGCAGGAACTCTCAGTCACACCCGCTGGCACAGTTCATGTCTATATTGTCATCACCTCCCACTCTCTGGCCTCCAGTCCGAATGTCTCACCCCTGCACTGATCATCTCTCTACGACGCGGGGCCGGTGGCGCCCTCCCCTGGCTCCGCACCTTTGATGAGGGTTACACCGCCAGCCGAGCCGGGCAGAGTTGGAACGTTCAGGAGCCTCTGCATTCAGGAGCTCGCTCTCTCTGGCTCCAACCCCCTTTTCCAGCCTCACTTCCAGCCACTCCCTGGCAGCCCCTGTCCCAACCCCACGCCTAAGCGTCTGGTCTCTGCAGACAACCCCGCCAGGCACTTAGCAAGCCCTGTTCTTTCTGAGCTTTCCTCTTGCTCATGTGTTTTTCTTTCCACTTAAATTCCCTTTCTCTATTCCTCTGTCCTTTAAGGACCAGCACAAACATAGCCTCCTCTCTGAATCCTTCTGCTATCTCTCTCTGCTGGGCAGAGCTACGGGCTTTTTCAGCTCTGTTCTGATGTATTTAGTTTCAGCAGCCCACCTTGTCATACAGTTCTGTGTCTTTGCCTCTCCCACTCTGGGCAGTCGGCAGCTCCTCCGGGGCAGGGGTATGTCTGTTTTTATCCCCAGAACTAACACAGTGTCAGACAAGTAGTAAGTGTTTGTATATATATTTTTTTTTCAAAGAAAGGTAGATTTTATTTTACTTTATTTTTGGGGGAGGGAAGGTAATTGGGTTTATTTACTTATTTATTATTTTTTTAATGGAGGTGCTGGGGATTGAACCCAGGACCTTGTGCATGCTAGGCATGCCCTCTGCCACTGAGCTATACCCTCCCAGCTGTAAATGCTTGTGTATATTTGAACCAACTCATTTATTTATAAATAGGTTATAGTTACTAGTGAACCAATGAAAAGTAACTTGGTAATATAACAATATTTGCTATTTTTTATTCAACCATTCTTTCCTGAGTCCCTGCTACGTGCCAGGCATTGTGATGGGCACACTGGTTTTCAAAGATGAAGAAGACGCGGCTCCTGCGCTGAAAGGGGTCCCACAGCCTTGTGAGGGAGATAGATGGGTGAGCATGGAGTACGTTCATTTCTTTATTTTGTAAAATAGAAAAAGGCTCTTAAATTTGGATTTATTTCCCCTGCATGAATTTCGAGTGAGTAGTGGCATTTTAAGAGTTGAAGTAGCAAACTTTTACAAGCTGTATTTAATTTCTGATCTGCACCACTCAGAAAAGATGAGTTTAAGAGAGTCCTCTTTCCTTTACCAGCAAGGGTGCAGTTCTGGGTGTTTCTGCTGGTTGTGCTGGGGATTTAGAATCTTCCTTTTCTACCACAGGCAGCCATCCCCATAGTTGGTTGTACTGCCAGGAAGAGAAGCAGAGGTGCTAGAAATACAGAGGGTGGGTTGGGGGGTGGGGCGGGGAGAGAGCGAGAGAGAGATTGCATCCTTCACTGCCAGAGCCCTGCTGAGACTTTTTACTGTTCCAGGAATCCATAATACTAGCAGCAAAGCAATGATGTCGCCACAAACACCCTTAACCTTCTTCTGGTAAAATGAGAAGACAAAACAGAGTTTAACAAGATAACCAGAAGATAGTCTTGCATCAGTCTTCAATATAAACTATGTCATTGGCTTGGAGTGAGGGTTTGCTGGAGCCTTCATCTAGTTTGGCCAAGTGAGACAAGGAGTCCCAGTTATTAATGAACCATAACATATAAAAGGACAACCTGAGATAGTCAACTGGCATTTGGTAAAGGTCAGAGGTTATTATAAAAGGACTTGTGACCCACTGATTCCTCTCCTGGGTATATAATCTGAAAAAAATAAAAACGCTGATTCAAAAGATACACTCCCCCACCACAATGTTCATAGCAGCATTATTTACAGTAGCCAAGATGTAGAAGCAACCTAAGTGTCCATCAGCAGATGAAAGGATAAAGAGGATGTGGTATATACACACACACACACATATATATACACACAAACGTGTGCGCACGCACACACACACAATGGAATACTACTCAGTCATAAAAAGGAACAAAATTTTCTCATTTACAGCAACATGCATGGACTTGGAGGGAATTAAGCAAAGTGAAATAAGTCAGACTGAGAAAGACAAATACTATATGATACCACTTATATGCGGAATCTAAAAAATTCAACAAACTAGTGGATACAACAAAAAAAAAAGGCAGATACTCACAGGTGTAGAGAACACATAGTGGTTCCCAGCGGGGAGAGAGGAAGACGGACAATATAGGAGCAGAGGGGTGGGAGGTACAAACTACTGGGTGTTAGACAGGCTCAAGGATGGATTGCACAACATGGAGAATACAGCCAATATTTTAATAACTGTAAATGGAAAACAACCTTTAAAAATTGTATAACTTAAAAAAATTTTTTTTAAATTTAAAAAAGGGACTTGTGCAGAAGCAATAATCATTCAGCCGCTCTCCCAGGAGGAGAATCCAGATGCATAGACTCTTCAGACTAGAAAGGACGTTAGGAAGAAAGGCAGTTCAGCCTTTGCCTCTGAGAAGGAGGACATTCAGTCATTCAGAAAAACCAAGAGAAACAGAATGAACTCAATAAACCAGATCCTATTTTGGAAGGCAAATGTTTTCCCAGCAAATGACTCAGTTAACACCTACAAAGAACTCTAAAGACATTTTGCAATTTTCTTACATGTACTATTGGTTTCCTTTGTTCATCTCTTGAGAGTAAGCTTTTTTTAATTTTGAAAGATAATACAATGTTGGGTTTATTGCATTAGGACGTGATACAATACAATGCTGTAAGGTGCACGCTCTTGAGGAGACTATATAAACAGATGTCACCCCCACTGTAGAAGGAAGTGAGCCACTCATCTCCTTCAGGGTGTGGGGGTGAGTATTGGCTCTGGGTGTGAAAATGCAAAACTACAGACACAGGGTTCCTGGAGCATCAGAAGAGTCTATTAAGATAAGACACAATAAGCTCTTCATTGTGTAATAAATAATATTTATTACTTACCAGTTGTTCTCTGGTATTATTTTCAACTATTTTAATGTATTGTTTCTCTTTGCTCCCTTTCCCAAACTTTAACTCAGCTTCCAGAAAGGTCTGATGCCTTTTGCTACCATTTTCCAAAAAAGAGTAGCAGGCACATTGGAGACTTAGTCTGTCAGTCTCTGATGTTGGAGTCTGCAAAAGTTGACCTGCACAATGACATTACAGGTAAGTTTCGGCTTGGTAATGAGAGACTGTGACTTACACCAGGGCTTCTGTGGACGAGGTGCTGGGTCTGAGATCGGAGCGCTCTATGGGATGGATGTAGGGAGAAGCGTGGTCAGAGTGGCCATCGCATGGAGGTGTATATCTTCATTATTATCAACTGTCCCTGAAAGATTCTTCCACCCTAATGCTCAGAAGCTGTGGATATGATACCTCACATGGCAGCAAGGACTTTAAAATGTGAATAAAGGAACAGACATTGAGATGGGAAGTTGTCCCAGATTATCTAGGCGGGTCCAAGCCAATCACACACATTTTTAAAAGCAGAGGACCATTTCTGACTGTAGTTGGAAAGCCGTGACTAAAGAAGGAAGGTCAGAAAGATGCTAGTTTATTTCACTTGTGCTCTATATTTATTAATTAGAAAAACATTTTTGTAACTTCTTCCCCAGCTTTAGTAAAGTATGATTGACAAATAAAAATTACATACATTTAAGTTGTACATGATTTTATAAGGTGTATAATAGGATGATTTAATATATGTATACATTGTGAAATGACTACCACACTCAAGTTAATTAACATATCCATCACCTTTTTTTTTGATGGTGAAAACACTAAAATTTTTGTCTTTTAGCAAATTTCAAGTATATAACACAGTATTATTAACTAGATTAATTATTATTAACCAGGCTGGGCTTCAGATCCCCAGAACTTAATCTTATAACAAAAATCTTACACTTTTTGCCCTACATTTGCCCGTTTCCCTAGTCCCTCAGCTCCTGGAAACGACCAATTTACTCTCAGCTTCTCTGAGTTTGACTTTTTAGGATTCTCTATATAGGTGAGATTATACAGTATTTGTCTTTCCGTGTTTGAACCTTCTAACTTAGCATAAGAAAATTAATGTCCTTAAAAATAATGTCCTCCAGATTCATACACATTGTCACAAATAGTAGAATTTCCTTCTTTTTATAGTTGAATAATATCCACCATTATCCTGGCTCATATGAGTAACACTGCAATGGATGTGAGAGTGCAGGTATCTCTTTGAGATACTGATTTAATTTCCTCTGAATATATACTTAGAAGTGGGATTGCTGGATCATGCGATAGTTCTGTCTTTAATTTTTTGAGAAATCCCTAAACCGTTCTGCATGGTGGCTGTACCAAATTACACTCCCATCAGAAGTGCACAAGGATTCCCCTTTCTCTGTACCATCGCCAGCACTTGTTTTCTATTATCTTTTTGACAATAGCCATCCTAACAAGTGTGAGGTGGTACCTCGTAGTTTTGATTGTAGTTCCCTGATGATTATCGCCATTTCATATACCTGTTGGCCATTGTATGTCTGACATATTATTGACCCCTTTACAAAATATTTCATTTGCTTTCACAACTACCCTAATTTGTATTATTCCTATTTAACAGATGAAAAGCTGCAGGTAAGAAGTTGAGAGAAACTGCAGATAAGATGTTAAATGGTCCATCCACAAAGCGGGGGAAGAAGGACTCAAAGCCCATCACAATATCAGGCAGACTCTCCCTCATCCTCAAAACAGAAGGTTCTGCACAATAAGACTGAATCATTCTCTTTCCTAGTCTTTCTCCATATCCTTAAATATTGACACATGATAAAGATTTCCTCTAAAAGTTGTGTTTCATTTTCTACAGATGGTGCAAAAATGAATAGATATTATTTTCCCCAAACTGTCTTTGAACGTAACTTAAAAATTAAAATACTGGCTTTATCTCAGCTTTAGGTTAGCTGATTTTTGCTTAGCTTCACTGACAGCAATTTTCACCCTTTTCACAGCAGGAAGCCCAGCTCTGATGGAAACCATTAGTATCAACTATTGTTTTATTCAGATAATATATGTTAAACAGCTACATACAGAAATGGATGCTCTTGTTAACAAATATGGTCAAAGAATAACATAGTGCAGGTAAGGCATTTTTCTATATCAGCAGGACTGTAAATAGGAAAAAGGAAAATAAGCCACTGAAACATAATTCAAAAAGTGTTAAACATGTTTTAGATTTCTCTGTGCCTTCTTTTTTTTTCTTTAAAAATTTTTTTTAATTGATGTATAGTCAGTTACAATGTGTCAATCTCTGCTGACAGCACAATGTCCCAGTCATGCATAAATACACATATATTCATTTTCATATTCTTTTGTGCCTTCTTCTTAATCACAATAATTCAGATGCAGAAAGGGGGAATTTGCATAAGTGAACTTTTTAAAAAAATAGCACTATTGGGAGATAATTCACATACCATACAATTCACCAATTTAAAGTATAAAATTCAGTGGTTTTTGGTATATTATATTTAAAATTGTGATAAAATATGCATAAAGTTTGCCATTGTAAGTGTATAATTCAGTGGCATTAATTACATTCACAGGGTTGTGCAACCATCACCACTATCTTTTTCCAAAACGTTTTCATTACCCCAAATAGAAACTCTGTAACCATGAAGCTGTATCTCCCAACCTCTCCTCCTCTCAGTCTTTGTAACTTCTAGTCTCCGGTCAGATTTTTATAGATCTGTCTACCTTAGATAATTCATTTAGCAGAGCTTTTTGGGGTGTCTGATTTGTTTATTTAGCACAATATTTTCAAGGTTTATCCATGTCACAGCATGTATCAGAACTTTGTTTTTATGGCTGAATAATATTTCATTGTGTATATACACTATATTTTGTTTATCCAATCATCTGTTGATGGACATTTGGGTTATTTCCATCTTTTGGCAGTTGTGCATAATGCTGCAGTGAAATTGGCTTGTAAGTCTCTGAGTCCCTGCTTTCAGTTCTTTGGATGTATACCTAGTTGTGGAATTGCTGGATCACATGGTAGCTTATGTTTAGCTTTGCGAGAGACAGCCAAACGGTTTTCTAATGCGGCAGCACCATGTTACATTCCCACCAGCAATGTACAAGGGTTCCAATTTCTCGGCATCCTCACTGACACCATCCTGAAGGTGTGATGTGGTATCTCCTTGTGACTTTGTGTAAATGAACTTTTACACTTAAAGCAATGGCTGAAAAATTTGACTGCAATGAGCAGACACCATTTATGTTGTTTTTCCATGACGTTTGCTACCACTCCCCAGGTTACCCCCAGATCATCAGTAGCCTAGCTTTTCTCCTTTCTTAGCCAGTTCATCTAGGAGGCGGCTCAGGAACAGGGAGTAAGCTATAGATGTAGGGATTTTGTGCAATAGGGAAATGTGTGTGGTATATAAAAAAGGGTGAAAAGGAAGTGTTTACAGAGAGGCAAATAGTTTATAAAGGATTATAAAAATTATGTAGGAGAGAGGAAACATGGGTGTATTCACGGAAAGGTGATAGAGAAAATGATCAGTGCTAAGCAGTTGCCCTCTGTGAAATGTCACAGCTGGAAGAGCCATGGTTCAGAGCTGTCAAGTCTATGACTTGACGCTTTATTGCAGAGAGGATGGATTTGGATTCCTTAAATCCACTGAATGATGAATGATATTGTCCCTTTCTTTTTCCCTAAGGCAGGGAGGTAGCTCCTGAAACCCTTTTAAAGATGGGAAACCCATTTCCCCAAGCCACCTTCAACTGCCACAGAGGATCAGACATGAGTACACAGTCCAGTTGGTCCAGTGGATCTTCTGTGGGTGCTAAGGCTGGTTTGTGAGATTTAGGAAAGATAAAGTTTCCCTTAAAAGTAAGCAAAATCCTCATGTTATTTTTTTCCTTAAGGAGATTGTCTTTATCAAAATATTGGAGCCCAAATTTGGTTGATTGTCCCTGAGCAATGGCGACTGTAATCCCACATGGAGGAGCACCCCTCACTGTCCCTATGACATCAGGTATGCCTTTCAGAGGAAAGCTTAAAAAATGCACACCCTTTCATCTTTTGTAAATTTATATCAAGAAAAAAATTAATATAGTGTGCAAATATTATGTACCTGTTGTGCAACATGATCACAGCAAAGTCACCTGTCAAAAAAATTGACAACTTAAATGTCTAAACTGTAGGGGATTTGTGAAATAAATTATGGCACACTTACTGACTAGCATACTATTTTGTCCTTATAAAAATGTATTAATTGACATGGAAGAATATTCAAAAATTACTGACAAGTGAAGCAAGCAAATCACAAAAGAGTAAATTCTCAATTTGTAGTTCCTCCCTCCCTCCCTTCTTTCATTCTTTTCTTCCTTCCTCTCTTTCTTTCTCTTCTTCACTTCCTCCCTCTCTCTCTCTTTCTCTCTCTCCAGGTTTATCTCTCTAGAGATTATATAACAAAATCTGAGTAGTGGTCTTTGGGTGGTAAGATTATAGATAAATTTTATTCATGCATTAGGATGATTTGTATTTTATAATTTTTATACAATGAACCTCCATTACAATCCTATATCCTCTACCTACACATCCTGGAAAATGCCAGATGGTGGCAATTTCACAATGCTGTTTACAAAGGGGCTGCTTCTTCTGCACACATATAGCATCACACGTTCCTGTCTCCACATATTCAGAAGACGAGGTGATATTCTGAGTCTGCTTTAAAAAACAGCTCTAAATTCTTCTTAAAGACCGGCGAGATAGAATGTTACAAGGCAGCACACGCTGATGGGGAGAGCAGAAGTGAAGATGGTTCAGCAATGACGAATGGTACCAGTTTGGTCACCCAGAATGGGGAGCGTTGCCAGTTCCCGCTGCCCGGATGCCTTTTGTGTTCTGCATCGTTTTTTTAGCTCAGGGATTATCAGAGCAAGTTTTCCAGGCCAGAGCATTCAACACGGCACACCCATCCAGATTCAGAGCTCAGTGTGATTACTACCAGCTTTTAAAAATTTTGCTTGATAAGGATTTGGCTCTGGCCAACAGAATTCATTCTTATGGGTCATGTGTTTGTTCAGGAAATAAGCAAACGATGCTCTGGTGACTGTAATGCACTATAGAGGCATTTGCTCAGAGATAACTTCAGCAGAGTATAATCATTCCGTTGCTTTGTTATTAAAATGTCCAAATTGTCTTTTCCACACTGCCACTTTACATTCTTGGCTTTCAGAGTTTACTGGCGTCACGGAGACTCACAGGACCCGATGATCTAATTACCTTTTATGCTGTCATTAAGGAGCAGGGGTAGGACTGAGCCCAGAATTCCTGAGTTCACCTGATACTCATTTTTAAGATGCAAATACACTGAATTTTCAAGATTTTACACCACAGAGTGAAATGCAGACATTTTTAAAATTAATTTTTGAAGTTACTTCTTGAAATGTTTTTCAAGGGGTTGGATTGAGCAAGTGTTTGGTCTCGAAGCCTGTTTTTCCAGAGGCTCCCACTAACGAGGTCCTCCGGTCAATTATAAACAGATCTAAGGGTCTCAGGTCACAGATTGAGAAAGGTGCTTAAAAATGGAAACTTTCCACTGACAAGAGTTAGATTCTTCACTCAGTTGGCTTGAGGGTATATGAGAAAAGAATATCTTTATTCTAGCAAGTTGGGAAAAGACTGAAGAACTTTCTTTAGGTACAGTGATTTGGGAAGTCCCTTAGCAAGTTCTTTTAAATGGACTCTTAAAGTTTTCTATAACCTAGTTTTCATGTAAGCTTGAGACAACAGTCTTTCTCCTGGAAATATCTCTTCTAAAGGACAATATTTTATTCATTAGATTTGACAACATTTATTGAATGTGGACTCTGCATATGATTCTTTAATATCTGGTATCTTAGAATATTCTTAAAAATCATTCTTGTCTCAGAATAGTCTTAAAAGTTATCACCAATTTGCACAGTGAAAAGATGGGGTCCAGAGGGCTGCTTTCGTCAGTCCTAATGGCTAATACTGGTTTTCCCTCCCTGTCGTGCCCAGCTCCAATCCATCCTCTTCTTGCTAGTCATGTTCCTCTAAGTGGACTCGTTCCATATATGACATCTGTGAAATGGAAGATTTTGGAAGTTAACAAAGAAAACCAGTGTATTGCCTTGTTACACCAAATTAGAATTCTGGCAGACATTTTCTGTATAATTTTTTTTCTTCTCCAAGAACAATACAATTTCACTCAGAACCAAATCAAAACAAACTTACCGACTGACAAGTGGATTGTCTGTATCAATGAACAAATATCTGTGGAGTACCTACTATGTGTCAGGTAACAGTGAAGTGATACGGCAGTGAAATGATAAACAAGGCCCCTGAACTCATGGGAATCTCAAACACGAATCAGTAATTACAAGCTGGAAAGTAGGGCAGGTGGAACCTTCTACTGCTGTCTCTCTTTCTCTTCCTTAAACTACTCCCCTTCAAAGTTCAATATTTTGTAATAATCTGTAATGAAAAAGAGTATGAAAATGAATGTATGTATATATGAATATGCGTGAGTGGGACATTGTGTTGTACACCAGAAACTGACACATTGTAACTGACTATACTTCAGTAAAAAATAAATAACTGCTGCTAAAAATAAATGTTTTTTCTTGTGCCTTTGTGCTCTAGGTTCTGCACTCACTTTGTGCAGCAAATGAATTCTTAACGAATATATAATGAACATATAAACAATATAGCATGCGCTCAGAGGATAGAAAAGCAACAGCCTGGGGCAAGGAGAGTCCATTTTATCCTCAGAATTGTAATATTGGGTGTGTCTCTGTCCATGTATCTCTCCTTGTTTCAATTCTAGCAGCCATCCTCAGTTTTTCCCTTTGGTAAGTTACTCTCTGGAATAGTGCAAATCTATGGCATTTCTACTGTGACATCACCACCTTGACCAAATCAACTGATGTGGCCTCTTCCTGCTCCAACGGGGCCAGTGGCTCCTCGTCTTCCTTCAGGTCTGATTCCTCTGTTGCCATTTGGCCGATTTTTTAGTATGTTTTTCTAACTGTACAATCTAGTTCAGCCTGCCAGGGAGACCCAGAATTAGACCCCATCCCCAGGTTTATAAATATAAACCATTTCTGGCCATGTTAGCAGGTAAGTTTTATAAAACCTGTGTCTGGCTGTTTTATTTACCTCCTAGATTATAAAATCCTTGAGGGTAGAGAATGTCTCATAAAAAGTTTATAAGCTCGCTAGCATAAATCACAGTGACAACACCCTCCAATCCTGTGAAGCCATTTAGTAATATATATCTATGGTGCTAAGATCATTCTGGTTTGTTCAGGAATGAGCATGGAAGTCATTGTCTTAGCTCCAAAGAGGACCTGAGAGAAATAATTTTATTTCATTTTTTTTCCACCGGGAAGATATCCATGATTCTTACGTACTTCCTATACCATAGAATAAATATAATAATGCTCATAAACTTTGTCAATATTTAAGGTCATTTAGGAGGGGCATGCTGTATTTCTAAGGGCTAATGACATAGATATTTAAGCTCATTTCTTTTATTCACATTTTGCAATAAAATATATTACTCTTTTGACTTATTGCCTACTAAACTTAAGTTGATTTGCTGTTTAGATTTAAAACATCTTTCCCCTTGAAATCTTTTCAGAACATTATGACAATTAAAAAAAATCAAATAAAATTTAGCTTGAAGAAACAGCACTTTTCTTAAATTTTTATAATTTATATATGCCTTTAGGTCCATACATTTCTAAGTGACTGTATCTGGAAAAAAAGTTCATTTGGTGGGTAAGTGTTCAGATTCCACTGCCACAAAATTAGAATTCTAATCCTAGCATTGCTCCTCTCGAGCTGTGTGGATTTGGACAAGGCTATAAAGCCTCAGTTTCCTCATCTGTAAAATGAGGATGATATTTGTACATAATTCTTGCTAAGTTGCTGTGGTGAAATATGGTCCAAGGGTGATACTGTGTAATTATTACCTCTGGGACCAAGGTATTTCTTAGATGATGCAGATAGTTGGTTGAATCTTGAAGGAAGTAGAGCATCATGGGGCATGTTGCTGGCAGCATGTGCAAAGGCACTGGAGTATTTAGTTTTGTAGCTGGTTCAGGAAACTGCAACCGTGTCTGTATGGCTACAGCACAGGAGGCCTGAGAGGAGTGGTGGGAGGTGAAGCCAGAGAGACAAACTGGACACATTGCAGAGGTCTTAAGAGCCATTTGAAGTTTACCCTGAAACAAGGAGGAACCTTAAAGGGTTTTATACAGGGGAGGAATTTGTTCAGGTTGAACTTTGTTGTGGAGCCTAGTTGGAGAAGGACGAGAACAGAGGCAGAGGTACCAACTGGGATGACAGTTGTCCCAGCGAGAAACAAGGATGATCTTGACAAAGTTGTGGTGGTGGAAGTGGAGATAATGAGAGAAGATGAGAGGGATTTGGGATGTGGCAGAAGGCTGGATGTCTGGGTGGTCCTGGCACATTGTAGTGGTTCAGTAAATATTTGCTGAAGCACAATGCGTTCCTGTTTCCAGTGCCTCCAGCATTTTAACTATATGCCCTATCACATGCCCTGGTTTAGCTGTGAATTAATTTGAATATATTGTTTTAATACTTTGAATTGCAAAGTGGGTCCATTCTTACCAAGGAAAGATTGATTCCGAGAGTCAGGATCAAGAGGGTCTCGGTGGAACTGCTCTGATGCTGCTATGCAACTGCTCAGTCCCAGCATGAGCAGTGTCTTGGCTGCTGCGCCCTTGAGTCCAAGACATTTATCTCACAGGTCCACCAGGTCATACATAATCGGGTTATAATATATACTGCTCATCAACAAGTTTTCTGCACATCACACATTGCCCTTCAGTTACCTTCGGTAAGATTCTTTGTCTACTTTGCTCACTGGGAAATGGTTGGAATCCTTCTTGAGTTTTCTGAATAGACTCTAACTTGACAGAATGTTCCCTTTGTTCTTTAAAGTGCTGAATCACTTATTTCTAAATCAAGTTTAACCTAAAAAGCCTTTTTTTTTTTTGGTTGCTTTGTTGTTCTTTATTGGACTTCATGTAACCTTTCAAAACTGATTGCATGTGACTGAAACATTATGCAGTGCACCAGAAATTGACACAACATTGTAAACGGACTATACCTCAATAAAAAATTAAAAAATAAAAATAAATATCAGAGTATTAAAAAAAACTGACTGGGAGGAGATTTATAACGATTGTAGCTTGAAGTTGGCCTGGAGCTTTGACAGTTGCAGACAACGAGATTTATGCTATCTTTTTTACATCTTTCTTTAAAAATTCCTTCATATTCATGCTTATTATGTATCTTCTCATCATCGCTGGGGCTACTGGACCCCTTGATGCAAATTCAGTTCTGCTGGTCTCTAAAACTTACCCTGACCTTAAATATTGGGATACAAGAAACCTAGTCGTAGCCTGGGGCTGCACACCTGCCGACTCTGCGCCTGACCATGGCGCTCCAGCTTTGATAACTGCTGCTCTGCCCACACTCTGTATGTGGAAGTCCAGGCAGTGATAGCTCAGCTCTCCTGAGATATGAACAATAGCTTGCGTCAGTCCATTTTTCATTTCACCCAGGAGTTGAAGCCTGGTTCCTTAACCTCAGCTTTCTGATTGGGTCTCTTGATTCTATGACCACATCCCAATCATCCACTGGGTTCTGGTCTTCTCCAGCAAGTGCTATTAGCTTGTGATTCATCTCTTTTTTGTCTGTTGTCTTAACTTTTATATATTTTCCTTTGCATGTCAAGATGGCCTTTCTTCAATGCATTGAGTTCAGTGTCTTCTCCTAGCACGTTCCTCGTTCCAGGAGACAAGACTGACACTAGATTCCCTGATCACTACGCTTGTTTCCACACTGCAGTTGGCCCCTGGACAGTGAGCAAATCCTCCCGCCTGGTCACCGCTGTGCGCACTGGGGCTGGTGGGCACTGGGGCGGGTGGGCACCAGGTCTGGGTGGGCTCCGAGAGCTGGGTTTTGAATAGGTTGAGATGTCCTTGTGACAACTGAGTGGAGACATTAAACAGACAATTGAATGAGGGCATTTGAACCTTGATCTCAAGTGAAAATATAAGTTTGGGGATCATAAATGTAAATAAATAAAATTAATATAGATTTTGGAATAAGGGTAATAGATACTCATATTGTAGCAAGTGTAAAATTCTATCACTTACATTTCCTTTCCTACATTGAACCTATACTTTCATTACCTAATTCTCGATAATGAAATTTCTTCTCAAACACAGCTTTCGCATTACTCATTAACAGACTGTGGAACTGTGTACTCTTTCCAGCAATGTATGACAGTTCTTATTTCTTTGCACCATTGACAACACTGTATATTATTTTTAAAATATTTACTGATTTTGTATGTCAAGAATCAGAACACATTGTTTACAGCTGTACTTTTTTGATTATTAAGACTGAGCATTCTTTCCTGAGTGTGAGATGCTGGACAGAACATTCCTTTCTGTACTGTTTGTTTTTAATTAGAAAACTGCAAATGACATCAAAAATAAGATTGATCATTTTTTAATATATTTATTGATGATTTCTCTTTCTTCTTTACAGAACTGTTTCTTCAATTCTGCTTGCTACTTTCTCCTGGGAATTCAATTTTTACGTTAATAACTAGTGAAAGCTTTTTCTATAGAAAGGACCTTGTTTCTGTGGATGTCATCTGTATTGAAAAATTTTCCCCAGTTGTCACTTTCCTTCTTATTAAAGTTCTTTTGCTATTGTTGCTTGATCTACAAATTTAAGGTTTTTATATTTCAGTCAACTATTCTGTCATTTCTCGGTTTGTGCCTTTGGTGTTTCGAGAAACAGTTCTTCTCCAACCAGATATTTAAATATTTACTTATTTTTATAGTACATTAATAATTTTATTGAAAAATTTAATCCGTCTTGGTTTTATCTTGGTGTACGAGTGAGATCAGGGTTTAACTTTTTTTTTTTTTTTTTTTGTAACTAAACATTATTCCTGCATGGTATGCATGATTGTTCTTGCTGGAAGTTTAGGTCATCTAATAACATGATGGAAAATACCACATCCAAATAGAGTAACATGTGTTTGTTTCTTAAAGGTATTAAAATACTTGTTGGGGGGTGCAGGGCATAGCTCAGTGGTAGAGCGCATGCTTAGCGTGCACGAGGTCCTGGGTTCAATCCCGAGTGCCTCCATTTAAAAATAAATAAATCAACAAACAAACAAACATAATTCCTTCTCCTCCCCAGAACAAAAACAAAAACAAAAACAAAAACAAAAATAAAAATAAATAAAATAGTTGGACAAAATTTTTAAAAATTAAAAAAAATAGTTTGTTGATGATTTGGGGAAGGTATATTCTCTAGTCTTTGCTGGAAAAAAAATAAGGCCACTTAAACTCTTTGTGCTCTGACACAATTGCTATTTCTACCTCCTCATGGTAAGGGGATTAGCCCAGCTGCCATTCTGAGAAACCTCCAGTAAATGCACTTGTGCTCTGAGCATTCTCATGCCTGCAAACATTACCCTTTGTCCATCAGTTTACTTTTAGGATAAAGATACTTGTAAAGATACAAAATGGGAGTGTGCACATATCTTTAAGGCTCTAAGTTACTCCTATGAGTTACTTCCCTATTGAAAGCAAGATTTGTAAGCAGGAATGCTTGAGGCCATTTCTCCTAACTTCTTTCAAGCATGTTATATTGCCATTAAAATCTTTTTTATTTTATGCGTTTTTCCCTTAGCTTTATAAATGTGTCCACATATGCTTAGGGACATAAAATCAAGTTACTTCCTGCAGTAGGTTCAATACTCACACCTACATTTCCATTTTGTCTAAGTAGAGTAGTCCTGGAATAAATGCAATTATTTATTCATTTATATTTATGTCTCTTTGTCTGTCTGTCTAACTGTCTCTTTGTCTATCTAATGAGATTTAAAATAGCCAGATCTAATAAGAGTAATCAGGAAATCCCAGTACAATGCCTCAGAGAATAGGGAGTAAATAAGCATTCGGTGTTTATAGATAATTATGAAGATAATGCTCAGAAAATAAATATTTCCTTATGCTTTCATGGTCTTAGATACAAAGAGTGTTGATGACTTTCAGGGTGATTTTGGCCCATTATTAATCTGGTGATATCTTCCTCAGTCAATTTTTTTTCTTCTAGGCCCCTTTTTACTCTCATTTGTGACTTGTTAGTCTACCCACTAATTAATGAAGCAATTCACTAAGCTTTGGATTATTTTTTTTTGTCTTTTTATATCTCTCTTACAATGGGACCTCATACCAACTCAAAATAATATTTGGAATATGGAAAAACAACAAAAAGATAATTCATAAACTATACTTGAAGTATACTGTCATTCCACCTCTAGGGACCTGCTATAAACAATAAGATGGAAAAGCAAAAATAAATGTTAAATGAAAAAGTGAGATCAAGAGAGACCTGGAATCCATTTTAGCTCATTTTTTTTATAGTTTAGAGTCAGGATCTCATCTTGGGGTCCAGGATTGACTTTGTTATGAGGAAGGAAGAAAGAAAAGGCATAAGTTGCTGAGAACTTTAAAACTCCGTGCAAAAATTTGGCTATATTTAATTTACATGTTGAGGGGAGGCAGGAAGACATTTCATAGCTTTTATCACAAACTCGTAGGAATCTGTGACAACAAGCTGGTGAAGAACCACTGATATAGATTAACCAGAATTATAATAAATGAAAATTTTCTCTTTGAGTCCTGCCGGAAAATTAAAAGAAGATATTTCTGTCCCTTCCTGTCTTTTGCCCCAGTTCTCTCTGAGGAATTTAATGTTTTTAGAGTGATTTTGCTCAAGCTTATAGAAATGAATAATTTAGAAAATATCTTGGCATAAAGAAGCCAGCTACTAAACATCATGGAAAAGACAGAGAATCCTTGAAGGATGTTCAAATCCTCTACCTGAACTAGCAAGGGAAGAGTGCACAGAGCAGGAGAGTGAGTCAAAGACACATATGAGTTGCACTCTCAGATGATCCGGTGCCTTGTCCACGTATCTCCTCCCAACAGCTGTTTTATCGGCTACTTCAGAGAAACGTGGAAAGCTCCCATAATGCACCTCTTGAGTTCTGCCAAATATGTGAAATTCTGGCAGAAGCAGTAAGGGGAAACATGTTCCCAAGTTGGCATTTAGCTTAGGGATAAAGTTTGATGACCATCATATATCTTCTGTCACTTCTTTGCCCTTTCCATAATAAGACTTACAGACTTATATTTAAAACCTGGAATCCATTTTAACCTTCTTCAAAAAATATATATGGGTTAGCAAGTCAAGTATTTTCCAGGTCCTTGCCATGAAACTTATTTTTAAATTGCTCAATTTCTTTTCAGAAAATACTTTCAAACACCGTAGGCCCTGAGCACCTTTTGCAGATTTATTTCTTAAATTAAACTTATACTCCTCTTTCTTTGGTGCTCACGATGATCTTTGATAACTTTAGATTAAAATCCTACCAATGTAACTCACGTGAAATAAGAAGATCATAGGACAGGTGTCTCAAGCTTTCTCAGTATCTGGCAACCACATGTTAATTCACACGGATTACTTTTACAAAGGAAGTAATTTATTTTTATAGAATGCTTTATAGTATTTTATTTCTATAGAACACATCAGAGCTAAATGAAGTGTTATGTGGGTCCATTACTTTTTTAATAAAGAGGATTCACTTAATTTCTGGGCCCCAATAAAAAATTTCAAAAGACGTCTTCCGGCATGATTTTTAGGTACAAATAATAATGTTATTTAAAATTTTTTTTTAATTTAAAAATAAATAAACACAGCCTTTATACAAAAAAAATCTGTCAGAGCAATGAAGAATCTGCTTTGTCTGTCCTTTTGACTATGATTACAGTTACTTAGAGGTTCTGACTGATTTTGTGACATTAGAGAAGACTAGAACGTTGGAATGAATGTGGGCTTTGCTCTCTAATATGGTTTCTCAGAAAATAGAAATTAAGTGCATCACAAGACTGACACTAGACACAAGAATTGTAGAATTCTGAATGCAGATGTGGTTTCAGGAGGAACGGGCTTCAGGTTAAGTACACATCTGACTAGAAAATTACATGATGTTCCTATATAGTTTTGAGACAAACACTTTCTTCACTTTTAATAAACAATTCACTGGTGACTTTTCTTCCAAATCTGAGGTACAGAGCCTCCATGCAAGCTAACTAATTATAACAATGGAAAAAATAAAAGCACTTTGCTAATGGGGGAGGAAAAGTGGAAGTAATAACCAGAAGCATCATTTCTTATATAAAACATACTAGTTTTATCACAGAGTACACAAATAGTAGCAATGTTGGGCTGGAATAATAATATTAAATCTAGTTGTCATCTTAGTTGTATATTTGTCACCAAGAGTAAGCAAATGAACTCTCGATATTTCATTTCAAGATGTTCTTAGGTTATTACATTTGAGGCAAAATAATATTGCAAATACAGCATTTAAGATTTTTGACTGTAAATGGGGTAGCAACTTAATGCTTTTTAAAAATAGAGTGCATATTAGACAAGAAGAAAGAGGTAAAATTATTTTAATGGTTCAATTAAACTGACTACAATGAAAAGAGATACAAATCACTGAGAAATTAAGTATAGCTTAATTGCAATTATAAAGAATTCCACAAAATATACTTGAATTTAAGCACAAGTGTGTAAGCTCACAGATTACTATTTGAGTTAAGCATGAAGAGCAAAAATAAAAGGTTTTTAGTTGTACAGATTAAATTTGCAGGTATGCGGTTCTGCTAGGGTTGAGATAAATTTGTTTCTTAAAACTTGCTTTATTGGATTATGGCAGAAGCAGAGCTGTGTTCCATGAGGGAGGATATTTCCTCGTGGGCCAATCAGAATGAAGCTTTCACCGTTCTGCCCTTCAGAGGCTGGGGCGGCCGGTTGTTGTGCTTAATGGGGGCTTCTTTACCCCCTTCCACGTTGGATAGAAGACTGCGGAACTGAGCCAGCTTAGAGGAGGGATAAAATATTTAAAGAGTCAAAAGCTATTAAAATTACACAAAACACCTTTTTCCCTAGTGTAATTAACGCACTGATACTTAGAAAATCAAGTTGAAGATTGCAATGCATTCACTGATGAAAAGGGAGGAAGCCAAAAATTCCTTCCCCTTTCATTGCACTAGGCACTTGGCTTAAATTATCCGTGATAGAGTGGGTTAGGATACCAGCTGTCTCACTGGCCATCTGGGCTATCTCAGGTAAGAGACCTGTCTGCTTGGTGCCTCGGCTTCCGTAGAGGACCCCTTCACTGAGATGTTGGGAAGACTACATGGATTCATTCATATAAAGTTGTTAGAATGGTGTTTGGCATTTGGCATGTGCTCAATAAGTGTTAGTTACCAATACGCCACACTGCCTGTCCTAAAGGTTTGTTATGAGAATTGACTGACAACACATATGTAAGGCACCTAATAAAAGTAATCACTCAATCAAAGGTAGTTATTATTATCATACTTATAAACAGTAGTTAATAAGATATTTTGTTAAATATTTAAGAACTTAAGCTTTATAAAAGGACAAATAAAACCATGTCGACTATCAAGGCTGACTTGAGAGTCACAATTCTCCGAAGTCTTAATTGTACTTCCAGTGTCAGTTTTTTCTTTATTTCTGAAACTCTTAGGAAGATATTTAACAAGGTTGGATTTTTCCTTATTACGCTGAAAAGAAGAGCAGGAGTTCTGAATCTCATATATATTTTTCTACATAAAGTAAAAAAAAAGTATTTATAATACCTTTTTCTTGTTTATTATTCAATAGACCTTATGTCAGAATTACATCTTTTTCAGTATTGGAAAAAGACAATTGGAAGGGAAAATGAACTCTTCAAAATCTTATTGAAATAATGATTTCTCCCATTAATACTAGGAATTGAAATGATATTCCTGCTTTGTTCTCCCAATTCTCACTCATCTACTTTTCATACTCTACCTGTTCTGAGCTGATACTGATGCTCTCCTTAAGGATGATCCAGATGACACTCTCATGAAGAGGAGGATGAGTCAGAGAGCCAAAGTAGGTCCAGTAATCCAGGGATGAAGGAAGGAGAACAGAGGGGTCAAAATTTGTGAATGGGGCACTTTTGCCCTGAAAGAAAAAGAAAAGTAATATATTATTATACCATGATATCAAATACTTATACCACATACATGTGTAATATATATGTTATATTATTTGGTGTATGTGTATATATATATATATCTTAGCTGAGAATTTAATCTTTTCTACTATATAGTATTTTATGTCTGGTATGTTTGTGGATATAAACAAAAGTAATAGAAGACTGAAAATATGCTACATTGAAATTTTGACTAAGCAATCTTCCTCCTTCTTCATTTGGTTGAGGATAAGCAAAGGTTCAAAATTTTTTTATAATCTATATTCTTTAGAATATGTTTAATTTTCAATATAAAGCATTTATTGTTTCTCTAGGAATGATACCAGATACTGTTCTGGTGGCAAAGATATTATTAACATGTGTATTGGTGTGTTTTAGCTTTATTCTATTTATTCCTATTTTCTTTTCTGATTGGTTATTATTGATGTATAGAAAAGGAACTGATATTTATAGATAATATTTTATGTCATCGACTTTACTAGACTTGCGTATTGATTCTGCTTATTAGCTGTTAGTTTTGAGTTTTCCAGGTAGATGTCAATGATCCTCTGCACTTGATGGCAGTTTTGTCTTTACTTTCTAATGTTTGCCCTAATTTGTACTCTTATTTCTTTCTTTATTTTATTTTATTATTTATTATTTCTTTTCCAAAATTATTTATATTTTATTACATTGATTGGGGCATTCATTGCAATGTTCAGTTGTGGTGTTCATAGTTGACACCCTAGTCTTGTTTTTGATTGAAATGAGAATGCTTAAAATATTTCACTACTAAATTTGATGTTTGATCTAAGTTTCTATGTGATATTCTTTCTTAAATTCAATAAGATTTCAGAGAATTTTCTTTCTTTTTTCTCTTTCTTTCTTCTCTTTCTTTTTTTGTCCTCAGGAATTGGCATTGAGTTTTCATCAAATGCTTTTTAAGACTCTAACAAGTTTGTAATATAGTTTTTCATCTTTAGTTTGTTAATGTAATGAATTCTATTAGGAGATGATCTAATATAGAGCCATCCTTGCATTCCTGGGATTAAACTCTACTAGTTTGGAAGTGTTGCTCTTTTTATACTGTTGAATATGATTTGCTGTAATCAATTTTAATATATCTTTTATTTATATTCCCAAGAAAGATTTGCCTATGATTTCCTTTTTGAGGTATTCTTACCCAGTTGAGGTATTAGGTTTCATTAAATTAAATTGATATAAAGTTTTCTGTCCCCTCATCTGGGCAGTTTAGTTAACAGTGGCAAGATTGTTTCTTAAAAGTTGTGTAACACTTTCCATAACGTGTTCTGGGCTTAGAGTTTTCTTTTACTTGGTACATTTTTTTTTTTGTTGGCTATTTTTAAAAATTCTTTTTAGATTTTTGGCCTATTTAGGTTTTCAACACATTTTGAGTCAGTTTCTCCACATTTTCCTAGAACTGCACCCATTTACTCTGAATTTTCAAATGTACTGGTATAGTATACAGCTGACCTTTGAACAATGTGGAGATTAGGAGTGCTGACCCCCACGCAGTCAAAAATATACCCATAACTTCAGCCCTTTGTAACCACGGTTGTGCATCAGCAGATTCAGTTAACTGCCAATTGAGTAGTGCTGTAGTGTGTGTTTATTGAAAAAAGTCCATATATAAGTGGACCTTCAAAGTTCAAACCCATGTTGTTCAAGGGTCAACTGTACAAACTTTTCTCTTTTAAACCTTTTTACCACATCTTTAATTATGATCCATTTCCTTATTTCTAGTAGTTTTTTGTAGCATACCTTTTCTTCATCATCAAACTTGCCAAAAGTGTGCTTTTTTGTTGTTTTTCCAAAAAATCAACTTTTTATTTTCATAATAAAAATTTACCTTATATTTCATTTTCTTTCTTATTTGATTAATTTTTGCTTCATCTTCATTATTTCCTTCTGTTTTCTTTTCATATATCATTTTTTATATTCCTGACTTGAGTGCTTATTTATCTTCAGACTTTCTCACTTTATAATATACTCATTTAAAGATTAGTGCTTTCTAGAATCATCATGAACTAGATTTATTTTATGTAAAAATATGGCAGTTCTCCATATTGTGAAAGAAAATGATAAATCTCTAATATATGATTTAACTATTTACTATTAAAACAGGGAAACTAAGGTTAAATATATTAGAAAATTGATTTTTTAGCTGACAGTGAAATCATGGTTATGAGATTTTGCATTTTAATGAGATCTCAAAAGAATATCCTTAACTTCTGCATTGTTGTCTTGCTAAAGATATAAAGATATCTTTCCATGAAATGGGAAAAAATCACATTTTGTTTGGATATAGTTTTTAAAACAAATTTGAACAGCTATAAAACCTGTTCTATAGGCTTCATCCTGCTGAAATAGATAAGCAATAACTATGAAAAACAAAAAACAAAATAAAAGAACTCCCTGGGTCAGAGATCTCAGAAGCGAGGAGCATCTTAGTAGTACCTTGATTTTCAGATTGGTGGCCCTTGCTTTGGCTTCCTACTCCCCATATCAGATATAGAATTAAATCATTTCCTAATTCTATGGATTCCTGTGTTCTGATTTAAATTAATTTAATTAGTATGTTTACCTTAGTTTTAACTGATTTTAGGGCATCCAATATTTTCTGCAGCTTTGGGTTGGCTGGACCAACCTGGAGATTAAAAAAAAAAAAAGTGTGAGATAAAAATTATTATCAAGTCCTGTTTAGTTAATTTTTTTTCGATCAAAAACAGTAGCTGAAGAAAAGTAAGGTATTTTTGCTTTGGGGGAGGAAATTTTGCTAGAAGTTTGTTTTTGTGGGCCCTGTACTCTGTAAATGATTCATAATGTGTAACCACAGATAAAGTGGCAAATAAAAATCTTGTTTTTAATTTAATATGGGTAAGATGTTCAAAGATATGCAAGTCGAAATCCAGAAATTCAGCAAAACTGTGATACAGAAACAAACGTCTTAACTTTTGATCAAATCTATTAATTATAATTGGTGCAGTGAATGGCATGTTATAGATAAACAATAAAGGTTAACTAGAATTACTGTAATTCCAAAATTTAGTCACCCAAATATACCCAATTTAGTAGGAACTTCCCTTTAGAACTTTTAGGGACTCTCCTGTAGAGGAGCCGAACAAACCTGCCATTCTAAATATCAATTAAACTTTCTTTATGGGACAAAAATTCTCTTAATTTTTTTTCCTGATAAAATGTTAAATCAATAAACTGACTCTATGATGTAGGAAGAAAGGCAATGTGGAAGAGCTGAAAAATAAAAATTCATTCCATCTTTAACACCTTTCCATTTTGTCTCTGCCTGAAACTTATTTCTCTCTTCAAGAGGGAAAAGCCAAAAAACCCCAATAAAACCCCACAGTCTACTAGGGAACTGTGTCACCTGTGGTCACTCATTAGTAAAGAACTTTCCAGAAAAAGAGAAAAGACTCAAACATTTTTTTTGCCTTATTTCATCCTATTTTGAGGTCTGATTGGTAAAAAAATAATTTTAATAGAGCTCTGTAACTCTCTGTAACTCACCTTCATCAAAACACCAATAATTGCCAAACCATCAGCCTGTGAGGCAGCTTCAGCAAAGCTGGAGTACTTGGCAGAGTTCCAGTGAACTATATGAAACTGGAAATGATAATGTGGTTAAGCAGTTACTTATAACCATTGTGAAGGTAAAAATTAAGTCATACATTAATTTGTTAATATATGAAGATGTACCTTGGGTTAGAAAGATAAAACTATGTGAACTTTTACCTAGGGCTTGAGAAGGGCTATATTTTCATTCTCAAGAAGGGTTAACTGTGTGTTGAGTAGAGTGGGTAAGTGGCAGATTTTGGAACCACTAAGAAATTTCTTTTCCCACAATATCTTAACTGTTCAGTATTACTTCTTTTTTAAAAACAAATCTCTCTTTGGTGTGAGATCAGGAATTCTTTTTTCTATTATTATTTTTTATTGAAGTATAGTCAGTTACAACATGTCAATTTCTGGTGTACAGCATAAGTTTCAGTCATACCTATACATATATATATTTGTTTTCATGTTCTTTTTCATTAAAGGTATTGAATATAGTTCCCTGTTGCTCTACAGAAGAAAACTGTAGATCAGGAATTCTGACTAACCAGTTTTGAGACAAAAATTGAAATAACTTTCTCTCACTTGAGATACTTCTTATTAACTTTATGAAAAGAGGGTCCTGAAGTATCTGGGAATCATGACCAAAAAATTCTCTTTTGCTGGCAAGGGGAAGTAATCAGCTTTTTAAATTTTATTTATTTATTTAAAGGCGGTACTGGGGATTGAACCTTCCCCATAGTTTTCCCATGGGAGGATTTTGGCTTGAATTAAGGCTAAACTCAGATGCCACTCTTGAAAGAATCCTTTTCTGACCATCCAATGGAAAGTGATCATCTGGTCACTCATATCCTTCTAAATCAAATCAATTCTCTCCATGCCACGAATCTCTCTCATTCTCCCCACCTCTCCCTCCCTCCTGCTCTCCCTTCCTTTCTCCCTCCCACCTTCTGTCATGTGTTGAACTTTGTGGCTAAGTGCCTGTCATCTCCAGACTGGATTAATTTTATTTTTCTCAAATTAGAGGAGAGAATCACCAATTTAGTTTTCTTAGATACAACCAAATATCCTCCCCCAAAGATACTACTAATACTAATTTAGGCTTTCAGTCCAGTTGACTTTAGTCTGCCTACAATTTTATGAAGGAGAAATAGGAAAAGGCATTTAATGGATTTCTGAACATTGAAAGTTATTAGTCTAGCTTTACAATGTAACATAAAGTGAGTTATATTTATATACTATTCCTATGTCCTCTATTAAAATGAAAAGTGCACCTACCCTGTATTTAACAATCCCTCTAATGAAAATCTGCCCTACATAATTGCTTTTATTAGTGCATAAGATGTATGGACAGATGCATTTATTGCAAAATTTTTTGGTAAAAGCAAAAGAAAAAAACCCCAACAGAACAAGAAGCAAAAGGCATTGTAATTGTCCATGTGTAGGGGTCAGTTAATAAATTCTGATATATGCATACACTGAAATACTGTACAGACATTAGAAAAAGAGGTGGAATTACACGAGTTGGAAAAATGATCATGATAAATTGGTAAGTGGGAAAAAAAGGCATGTTGCAAAAGTATATATATTACAAATTCATTTTATAAAAGTAAAATAAAAAAGCCAACCTATCTACGCTGTTACAAATGTATTACATATTCCTATATATAAAGGGCAAAAGTTCTTCTTTTCAACCAGACCCTCTGTTAACAACCTGATGCAAATGTTCTTGATTTTTCCACGGATACACAGACAAAATGCCTTGGACTAGATCACAAACTTCCATGTGGGCAAGAGGCCAGAGGGCAGCCCGATGTCACAGTAAAAGTTTTTGAGGCATTCTAAAATGAGAGAGGATTCTGGGCTCAGGAGTTCAGCTCCAAGTTCAGCTGCCTCTTTGACACCAAAAATTCTCCTCTATTGCCAAACGTGGTGTGTCTGTCTTTGATTTTAATGGAGCCTGGGAGTCCCTTACGTGGACCAGAATGCTCATTCCTTTGGAGCCACTGTAAGGGTGTCTTATGTTGTAAGGCAGCTGCTTCTGGGAGTACTCTCAGCGCAGTTATCTCTCACTCACTGAGTTACATTACCTCTGCAGAATATTTGACTCCATCCACTAAGTGCTCAGAACCATAGTCATCCGTGATGCCCCAGTGAAAATGGAACTGACGAAGCCTATAGCTTCCAGAGAGAGGACCACCTTTCAGAACTTAAAGAAAAAGGAAACAATGTTAGTATGTTAGTGCTACAATCATAAACTCCAGTTTGCCTTCTCATGTAATATAAATTAACATTAAATGGGGTTGAGGAGAAATGAAAACAAACACTAGCACCAGAATTTCCATCTTGGTTTTTTTTCCTGCACATCCACATTGATGACATTCATGTGTATTGTGCACCCTAAGATAGTGCATGACTTATATACAATTCTCAGCGCATGGACTGTAGTTTTACCTTTTCCTGCCTTCAGTAGAACATACTGGGAGATGAGTGAATTATATGATTACAGGGCTTTCCTTGAATCTGCTTTAATCTGCAAGTCCATTCATTTACTCTTTCAACAAAGACAGTAATGGGAAGTATGCATCAAGATCTTCAGTGATTTAGTTTTTGGTAACAAATTACTCATCACATACCTTGTAACTGATCAAGACACTAGCGGGTATCTTGACAGCTTTGTAGAGAACCCCTAGGCAGGGACTAAAAGAAAGTGTCAGTGGGGCAGTAGGATCACTTAAAAAATTTTAACAATGAACCATGTTTCTTTAGAGAGCCTACTCAATCATACGATTAATAAAACACATAATATCAGGTCTAATCCAATATTAACAATGGACATAGCCCCAGGGTGTCTAAAATTTAGGCTCAGAACCTTGTAGGAAAGTGCTAAAGCAAATTTTGCCTTTTGTCAGTAGAGTTGTTTTGTGAAATTGTCAGTTAATAAATTATTCAGTAAACATTTTTGAAAGTCTTACTGTGTAGCAGGAAATGTACTAGACTCTGGGGTATGAAGATAATTCAGTCATTACGGTCTAGCAGGGAGAGGGGAAGATAGGTAAGTATACTTATGCACAAAGTTGTTCTATGCGAGGTGCAGGGGGGAGGGTATAGCTCAGGGTTAGCGTGAATGCTTAGCATGCATGAGGTTCTGAGTTCAATCTCCAGTACCTCCATTAAAAAGTAAATAAATAAACCTAATTACCAGTCCCCTCTCCCCCCAAAAAAGATGCATGCAAGGCCATTTTCTTACTGGTACCCAAGCACTTCTCAGTTATAGAGCCATTTTTTCTGGTCACAAAAGATAAATACATTCTTCACCTCTGTTTTTCTTCCCTACTGTGCTCCTCCATCCTCATCTCAATTAGAAAATATTTGCATTTTCAGTTTTTATATTCATGATGGTTCACAGACCTTTTTGGAAAAAAATACTGTTCATTCAGAGGATGTGAAGTGAGCATGAAGACATTGGAAATTGGAAGAGTTGGAACACTGTCACTGAGAAGAAGAAGGACTGAGTTGGGAGCCCCCCAAATCATCTTTACTACTTAGAAATTTTCTGAAAGTTCAAGATGCCTCACAAGATTACAGCGATGTTACACATGTGCACAAGACTGAAGATGGGCATTGTGTTTCTTAATGACCTGTTGTTTTAATTTCCCCAGGAAAGTCAAAGAAAAAATCAGAAGGGTCTTTGGCTCACCTGATCGGTTATCATTGTCCTCAAAGTTTACATGGAAGGAATGTCCCACGTTGACGATTTCCTTGGCTGTGGCTGGATTGTAGGAGACACTGATAGGTTTGAGCGAGGTGTCATGTTTGGTTTCACTGGTTTTAATGTTGATAGGAGATTGGTTATTACCATTTGCAATGGGGTACAACTTGCCCCACTGTTCAGGACCTACAAGGACAAACATATGCTTACAGTCAAAACCTGATCAAATGCTCAATTCCAAGTTTTAGGAATATAACTTTGTTTATTAAATTAGGATTTATTCAGGTATCTTAAATGATATTCTGTTTAACTTAACAGAAATTTAATATTTCAAAATGTCCCTTTTCCATTTATTTATTTTTTAATTGAAGTTTAGTTAATTTACAATTTTGTGTTAGTGTCTTGTACAGCATATTGATTCAGTTTTACTCATATATATTCTTTTTCATTATATGTTATTACAGGTCCATCCATGTTGCTGCAAATGGCATTATTTTATTATTTTTATGGCTGAGTAGTATTCCATTGTATACCACAACTTCTTTGTCAATGGACATTTTGGATTGGGTTATCTGTTTTTTTGTTATGGATTTGTATGAACTGTTTATATATGCTGGAAATTAAGCCCTTGTCAGTTGCATCATTTGCACATATTTTCTCCCAGTCTGTAGGTTGTCTTTTCATTTTGTTGATGGTTTCCTTGGCTGTGAAAAAGCTTATAAGTTTGATTTGGTCCCATTTGCTTGTTTTTGCTTTTATTCCTATTGCCTTCAGAGAATGACCTAGGATAACATTGCTATGATTTATGTCAGAGGATGTTTTGCCTATGATTTCTTCCAGGAGATTTGTGCTGTCCTGTCTTACGTTTAAGTCTTTAAGTCATTCTGAGTTTATTTTTGTGTACGGTGTGAGGCAGTGTCCTAATCACTTATTTACATGCGGCTGTTCACTTGCCGACACCACTCGCCGAACAGACTGTCTTTTCTCTATTGTAAGAATGCCCCTTTTCTGTGCTGTACTATAAAATAGTCTATTTGCCAGCACAAGTAAAGTATTAATAGTCTATGGGATCAAATTATCCATATTTTACTGTTAGCAAGAGATTTCTAATATAAATGTATGGAGAGAGGGAGAGACTGAAAGAGAGAGGGGGGGAGAAAGAAAACATTTTGTAGACAGCCATGACTCAAAGGACAACTGCTAAGAATACATGCAAAGCTTTTATAATTCAAAGTCAGGCAATTCAAACCATTAATCTATGACTGCGCAGTTATTTTAAGTGCTCAATACCTCTTTAATTGGAAAAGAGACATGAACGGAAGAACTTACCATTGTCGCCATCATATCCCCAGTCAGGACTTGACATGATCTTTTGCTCAGTTTTCTTTTTCTGAAAACAGAGATAACACCTGACTGCAGTTGAACCCACGGTAGACAACGGAAACCATCCCTTGGGGCTTTTTTTATGGAAATGTCCCTGCCCTTAATAGGCCTATTTCATCATCTCTACCTACCAGGAAATACATACATGTAAAACAAATGATGTTGTAAAAAAAGCCCACAAGGGTGAGGCCAATTCCAATTGTTTTATTTTCTCATACTGTAAAAGAGAAGTATCAAAATCCTAAGTTTTATAAAACCAAGCCCTGTTTGTCTTATATTCCTAGCAGATGTGACTGAATATTATCATATAAGATTCTTTGGATTTCCTAATTAAAAATTGAGATTTCTAATTTTACCCTTGCTGGATACTTAAGTGACACTGGCAATATAATTTAGTAAGGAGAATAATTTGTGTGTTTACAGGCTGATTGGCACTGGTATCATGATGCTAATTTAAAATCAGATAACAGAATCATTAATCATTTGTAATACGTATTATTCATAACAGTACATTTCAAAGACACACAAGATGAGAATAAAGTCATTCGTCTTAGAGCAATATTGGAATTCATAAATGGAGAAGATTTTATTAATATTGAAATTAAATATGGCCCAATGTAGCTTTTACCCATCAAATGCAGGCCTCTTGGAATAGAAGCCTTTCTTTTGTATAATTCTGTACAATTTATGAAGTAATTTAATATTATTTTATTTTACCATCACCACATGCACACAGATTCTGTACAGTGAGAATTATTGTTTTGTAGTTAAGAGATGTTGAGGGGCTTCACCACAATTAGCAAGAAGACAAGAAGCCAAGACTTCAGCCTCCAAGTCTAGCTGTTTTCTTCACCACATCTCTGCTGAATGCCACACTGGGTGAGCTATGAGGTGGGCGACCCCTTAGTTTTCCTTCTCTGCCCACAATTCTCTTAAGCCCAACTGAAGCCTGGACCAAGGTGAGACTTGCCACCTGCTGAGTGATGAGAAGATCCACAGGACTTTTCAAGGAAGTGAAGGAAACTGATTAGCATGTGTCAGACTGGCTAGGTCCACATTTCCAAGGCTCTAAATACGCTCAGAGGAAATCCAATCTGAAAAATTAAGCGTCCATGCCCTGAGAGTCATAGCTCCTTTCCCCCGGGACTGTCTGAGCTGCCTGGGCTTTCCAAAAGAAGAGGACCAGACACAATTTTTAGCCAGGCTGACTAGAGGCACATCGTTTGTCCCTTTTGGCTAACGATAGCCAGCTGGCTCAGATGCAGAGTGGGAAGTGACCCAAGCTTCCATTCCACGCTTTAGTTGGCAGAAGGAACTAAATAAGAACTTTTTTTTAAAGGTACCCTTTATTGAGCGTCCAGTGTGTCTCAGATGTTATGCTAACAAGTTCATATGCATTAATTCATTTAATTCTTACAATAACCAAATTAAACATTAAAATTTGTATTCTGTGTAAGAAGAAATTGAAGACAACTGCTCAGGGTTATATAAAGCTTATAAGCGGCTGCTTACATCTTGTAAACCTAGGGTTTAAGCCTAGATCTGCCTAACCCCAAAGCTTACACTCTTTCTTAACCTTCAACTGTCAACAAATGCCCATCGACCTCCACTTGATGCGGAGAATTGGATTGGTTGATCTGGTCTGATCTGGCTCAAGATGCCCAATCGTCAGACCTGATCCTTGGGATACTTCATTCCAGACTTAAAGAGACTCAGGTTGGCCAGAAGCCCATGCCGTGAATAAAGCTGTCTATTCTTTGCCAGATAAGTTGCTTCCTAATTGACACCCTGTTAACAGAAACTTTAAATTGAACTACTGTATTTAACAATCTATTTGAAAGAAAAAGACAACTCCCTTTTCATTGCATGATTACATGATAATTCATCACATGAAGGTTTTAACTTTATATGGGATGGTAATTTATTTAAAGTTTTAGGCACCAAATTACCTTGAACCCTAACTATTATGACCCTCTGTTCCACTATGTACCCAGGGTGTGTTTGTGTACTCCCACGAGCAGAAAACTATATAGAGAAAGGATGTAAAATTTAATGAGCGCTTACAGTTTCATAAGAACTAACACTCCTCTCGTTTACCTTTAGCCTTTTTTTTCTGCTCACAAACTTGGCCTCTTTCAACTTAATATCTATGCTAAATCCAAGATGTCTCATTTTGTGTTCACTTCCCTTTCACATGGAGCTTCCGCGTAGTGACCTCTTCTTATAATCTCTGGGCTTTTGCATACCAAGGAGGTCAGTTTACACAATCTTTACTCTCTTAATCTAACAGTTTATTCCCTAAAACTGTATCTAAGCACATACTGACAAAGACATTCCTTCCGCTGTTAGAATGTTCCAAATAAATCCATATGTACTTGAAACTGAATCAGGAGCAGCTAGGCTGATGGAAAAACTTCTTTTAAAAAAAGCCATGCAAAAGTACATAAGTAATTTTGATAGAGAATTGGTTAATTGATAGCACAGAGAGGTATCCAGTAGTATCAATTATATGTCAATAAAACAGAAAAAAATAGAAACAAAAAATGTAGGACTTTAAATAGAGATTTTTAAATGTTGAAAGAATAATGTGCAGAGTGTTTAATTTTAATAATTACATTGGTTTAATTTGTAAAATTGATGAAAATGTATTAATGGGCTGGGGGGAGGGAGAAAGATACCTTCCTTTATTTTATGGAATGGAATTTTAGAGGTCAAATATTACTGAAAAAATTTGAAAGATGAAATATTGACATTATCTTAAGGGGATCCACCCTAAACCTTATGTCATAATTTTATCTCTTGACCTTCCTTTTCAATAAATAAAATTCTTGCAACAAACAAACAAACAACAGTATGAAGAGTGCTAAAAGATTTACTATTATTGTTAACAAAACTATCACCGTGTACTCATGTTAGGGGTGTTGGTGTAGGCTAGAAAAGACTGTCATTCATTGAATAATTACCATCTGTTGGACCCTTTGAAATAATGATCTAATTCAATTCTCAGAGTAGACCTAGGGGTTTGGTTAGTCTTACCCCACTATTAAAAGGAATAACTGAGGCTCAGAAAATTCAAGGAGAAAAACCAGGATCTGAATCCACTTCTGGTTACTTTCAAACCCATGAGGGCATCTTCTTCTCTATTCTATCACACCACAGTCTTTAAAACATTTGCTTTAAAGTTAGTTAATAGCTTATTACATTTATTTATTGAGTAATGTCAATTAACTTTGCTGAAGATTTTTTCATGCCCTAAAATGCTTTCCAAAAAAGCAGAGACATTTTCTCAGTGTTTTACAAAATTTAAAAATTATGTTTAGCCAACTTTAAATTCTATTTAAAAGGCTTAGCATTTCTTTTTGACTTTTTCTCCTCGTCTCTTAAATGAACATTTTCCTCTGATTTCTACTTTAATAATTTAAAATTGAAAACATGAACTCTTATGAAGGCATGTAAATTCTGATGAGTTTCAAATTTACATTTATAATGTAAAAAATAGCTAATTGGTATAGTAGGAACAAAGACTGAGAGAGTGCTGGTGTCTAGTTAGAGCAGAGATCTGCTAAACCCCACTGAGAAGAAATTCCAACAGGCACTAGCAGTTACACAATGCTTCGAGTTCCTCAAGGTTAAGTGGCTTCTCTGGGATATTTTCCCTAAAATAAGGAAATGCACGTAGTGAAAATCAAGTGTCATGTTTAACTATTAAACTTGGCATAACTCTCACATTGCTCCCTAACTTCTCTGCCTTTCCAGAATTGGTATTGCTTAAGGTCGCAGGATAAATCTTATTTCCAGTGACGCAATGGATCATGGAAAATGTTAATATTACCCTGGGCATTCCTACAGTAAGACAATTGGAAATTCTGATGAATCAATTTAAGTGGCATGATGGTTTGTCTGGATTTCCTCCAAATTGGTCTTTCTCTTCACTTACAACAAGATGGCTTACCAGCATTACTCTTTCTTGATGATATCTTCGTCTCCATCCATACCAAGCTTGTTCCCGTTTTAGAACCTTTGTACTTTCTGTCTCCTCTGTCCAGATTGCTCTGTATCCAGATCTTCGCACAGGCTCAAGTATCACCTTGCAGACAACCTTCCTGACCTCCAAACTTAACATATCCTCCTCTTCTCAGTCACTCTATTAATTCATCCTGTCTTATTTCTTTCATAGCATTTTTTTGTTGCATCCTGAATTTATTCTTTTTCACATTCAGAAATTCACTTAATTGCTTAATATCAATAACCATCTCTATAATGACACTTCCAAAATGATGGACCATTTTATTATTTTTTTAATCATTTTGTTCACTTCAGTCACAACATGCATGGAAAACAGTGGTGTTCAATAAATATTTTAGTGAGAACAATTAAGTGGTCATTCTTAACTTCAATGATTGTACTTTGGTAAAGACTCAGGAGAGCAGAACCCTTATCGGGGGCTGCACCCACCCAATCTCATGGGTCTGAACTCAGGGGTGTGTGAATGAGCTTTGCTGGAGCTGAACTCATGTTCGTATTTGGAACTAAGGAGAAGGAGCCTTTCCCCTCTCAGTTCTATTAATGGGAGGAATGAAGTGGTCCGTCTGTGTCTGTCAGTCACTGCTGGGAGAGTGAGAACGTTGGTCTTTATAAGTGTCAAATTTCTCGACACTTTCTGTCAAAATTTAACTCTTGAAATGTGCTTTGAACTTTTGACATACAAATTTCAAAAACCCATAACTTATATGGATTTTATTACTGTCATGAAAGAAAAACTTTCAACCTTTTATTTCCTGCTTTGGAATATTTTACTTTCATTTTTGAAGGCAATTTAAAAATTCACTAATGAGTATTTTGATTAACTAAGTAAGTTTGCATAGGTAACTACTTTAATCCACAGCAAAGAGGCATTTAGTTTCTTACAATTTCATGCTTCCGAAAACATTAAATTTTAAACATATCTAGTTGATTGTCATATGTATTGAAATTGCTGGTTGGAAAGATTTATCCACTTTACACACTGAAAGCATAGGCTTGTGCAATTTTAAGCTAATTGTCGGAAATCTTTTCTAGGGATAAGTGGGTAACTTGAGCAGGTTAACTGTACCAACCTCTAATTAATTAATTAATTAATTAATTAATTATGAAACTGACAAAATAACATTTAAAGCTTATGTCCTGTGACTGGGGAATTGATGAGTCATTCTATAACAGAGGACATTATTAAGGAGTATTTTTCATATAGAAAGAAAATACTATGCAGGATGCTTTATGAGCCATATAAAAACTGCACGAATGTAAATGATTAACTTCAGCCTCAAAAAAAAAAAAAAAAAGCTTGATTTTAACTCTCAGGTAAACAGATAATATAAAGGCATGAAATAAAATAAAATAGTCCAAGATTGCATGTGGCCTGAAATTCAAACAATTGCGTAACAGAAATCTGCTTGCTGCAGATGAAACGGCATCCTGTATGTAAACAGGAAAGGAGATAAGTCTCGAATGTAAATATTAAGGGGGTGAAGGTCAGTCACCTTGTCGTAACATGTTTCATGCAACCTTCGCTGGGGTTCATCTACCGAAAAGTGACCTGAAGATTTAAAAGCAATTTCTGCTGACTCCCCGAGTAATTTTGTTAACTCTCCAACTCATTTATCAAAGATTAGATTTCTCAAGCACATTTGCAGCTGAATGTGACCTCTCTTACACCAGTGTTTCTTAACATGTAGTCTGTAGCTCACCTGCCTCAGATTCATATATACGTGAATTAAAATGCACGTGCTACATACTTCAATTAAAAAAAAAAGATCCATCCTAAGAAAAAATGCATATGCGTATGTTTCATCCGATCCCTTACTTTGGTGAGTTGACCTGAGCCAATTTAGATTGCTAACAAATATCAAGATCTTTTAGTAAATATTATTAGCTTTTTTAAGATGTATCTGGGGGCTATACGAATCTACCTTTACAATCCAATTACCAAAAGATACGTTTCAGTGAAAGCAAGTCTCTGATCAAACCCCCTCCGTTGTATATTCATTAGCAGCAAATTGGCACAAAATAGTCCTGTGACTTGCCTGTGGTTTTAGAAAGACTGCCTGTAAGTGAGGCTCCTTAACTAGCACCCTGAATGAAGGACTCATTCCGGACAGGCTTTGATGACATCAGGACTGGTGATCTTTGCTGTTGGTTCAAGCAGCTGGGTCCACTGGGGCCCACTGGAGCCTAGACTTACACACTACATCAGTGGCATTCAAGTGTTAGACTTGTCACTCATGTATCTCGTTCAAGCAAGAACTGTGGGTCCAGCTCATAGACATAGAATACAAACTCGTGGTTGTCAGGGGGGAGGTGGGTGGGAAGGGACAGACTAGGAGTTCGAAATTTGTAGATACTGTGACAGGTATATATAGAATAGATAAACAAGATTATACTGGGAAATGTATACAGGATCTTGTGGGAGCTCATGGTGGAAAAGAATGTGACAATGAATATATGTATGTTCATGTATAACTGAAAAATTGTGCTCTGCACTGGAAATGAACACAACATTGTAAACTGACTATAACTTAATAAAATAAAATTAAAAAAATAAAAGAATTAGCAGCAGTTAAAAAAAAAAAACTATGGGTCCAGAAAAGTTCCCTAGTCAGTTACTACTCTTGACACCTCTAATTTCATGAGCAGAATATTATGTCTACCATCCTTTATAGTAAATAACAAGCCTTTCAGTGTTGAGTTAGCTGTAAATATGGTAAGCGGTCACCTTTGAAGGTGCTAGGTCCCTATTAGGATGCTATTAAGCATTCCTATTAAGAATTAGATTAACAATCACATTACTTATACCAAAGTAACACCTATTGAATCAAAGTCTCTGCATAGGAGGCCTTAGAATGTGTGGCTTTAACAAACATTCCCAGGTTACATTTAAAAAAATAAATTTTTTTTTTTAACTGGGGATTGAACCCAGGACCTCATGCATGCTAAGCATGTGCTCTGCCACTGAGCTATACTCTCGCCCTCTAGTTGGCATTTTAAAACACGTTTGGACCCTTTTACAAACACTCTTAAGATGCATGTCATTGTCCTGACATGCGTTCCTCCTTCAGGAAGTATGTCCAATCGTAGTAGCCACTTGAAAAACTATTTACTGTTTTACAAGTTTTATCCCCCCCACAAGATTTAAAAAATCATCTAATGCTTTTATAAGTACCCGACTCTAGAAGAGAAAATCTTTTTTCCATTCATTTTTTTTTTGTGTGCTTTTTTTTTTTTATCAGTTGGGTCAACAGGCTAACAACAGGATTGTTACTTGGGTGGTGACTTGCTCTGCAGGCATTTTTGAATCAAATGCTCAAGTCAAATGCGAGATTAAGTGAACGCAGGTGTAATAACCAAGTGCCCTTTAGCACTGGAAATATTCATTGTGTATGCAGGAAGTTACTCTTTTAATTCACTCTTCACTGATCCTTGTCCAAGTAGGTCTACCTAAGGAAAGTGGCGAGCTTGCTAATTGAAATAGTAATTTACAGAATGACTTAGGGTGCACAGAAGAAGTACATTACAGACAGCCTCTTTATTGGCCTTAAAAGGCTTACAGTACAGTCTTAATCTTACCCATCAGGGATGAAGCAGTAGCTACAATGCTCCTTCAGTCTCTAAAAACTCTCTTTTGCTTCACCTCGATTTTCAGGTGTTAGTGTTCTCTAAACCTTGCCTATCTGTCTATCCCAATTTCTCTGAGTCATTCTATTTCTTTATTGTGAACTGGGTTAATAATATTACTCACCGTGAAGGTCTTCCTTTTTCAAAAAATGAGGATTAGAGATAAAGACACATAACAGATGCACAGTAGAGATAGCTATTATTTTTTCACTCAGTGTACTATTAATAATGGAAAATGGCGTGGGTTGTGATTAAATAGGATGGGAGAGTTAAGTGCCCCCAAGAGTTGAGGACACAGGTTTGTGTCAGACCTTCCAAGACTTTGATTGATGAAGTGTACAGGCTAGTCAGCCTGAAAACCATGGAACGGTATCCTCCCTCAGGCTTTTTCTAAGAAATGGGTAAGAAATAAATGGAATGATTATAGATGGTTTTCAAGAAAGAAATTCTTTCCTCTAAAATTGCCCATAGAAAGGGAGATTTTACTCACTTTACTTGGACTCACATGATGTTAGAACTTTTAAGAAGATAGTGAGCTGGGAACAAATGTTAGCATTCCTTTTTAAAAGGAAGAAAGAGGCTTTCCCAGATGAGAAAGGTAAGCCACTTACCCAAAGTCAGGTGTACGTGTTAGAATATTGTCTTCCAACTCTGTGTTAATGATCCTTTCCAGTGACACATTATAAAATCTAACTAAAAATAGCTTTTCTTTCATCACTTTGCATTTCATTATTAAAAAAGATTAGTTATTATCCCAAAACAGTCTTTGTAGTTTCCCTAAAATAGGCTTCTTAATGTCTGCATAGACAATGCTTGGTTTTGTCCATGGGGGTGGGGGGTGTGTGTCAAGGTGTAATATGGGCCATCATCTCTCCTGAGTGACTGGATGCTGTGGGGTTTTTTTTTGCATGTCCACAGCCAGCCTGTCCAGGCCCACAAAACTGTCACACGTCCTTCCTGAGGCTCCTTCGATGCCCACCCTTCCCACATTTCTCACATTTCAAAACTCTCTGGTTCCAGCATTGCTGGTGAACACATATTTCCACATTTCCACCAAAATCTGCTTAATTTCTTCTAGTCCTAAGGCTAAAGGATCAGAGCACAGGATGGAATGTAACAGATCCTCTGGTCTTAGGTTGCTCGGGCAGGAAGAAGAAAAAGTAAATTTACATTAGTTTCCCTTCAACCAGATTTCAGAGACATTCTTGTCCTTTTAGCTAAAGGCAAAATAGCAAGATTTTAATGAAAGTCCCTCCAGATCCGGTCTCTCCTGTGTGGAAGCTTACTTGCATAATTAAGTTAGTTGCTAGAGGCCATATGTCTTATTCTGAATTTTTCTCTGCTTTGCTTTAAAATTTTTTTATGTTGCTCTAGGCAAATGAGATAAATACATAACTAAATACATATCTTAGACTAAGCTGATCTCTAAGATGGATTTGGCTGTAAGTTAGTGATGACTTTTAAGGAATCTTAAAGATCTCTGATAAAATACAATCTTCCTTCAGCAATGACTCCCATAGCAAGAGTGCACAGGGACTTTTCTGGGGGTCTCTTACAGCTTCTTTCTGCAATCAGAAAACTGTGGAGAGGCTTTGGGGACCAGTTCTCAACCGCGACTTGAAACACCTTGGGTTTCCAACCTTCAGGGCGAAGAGTGAAAAAGGTGTTGACAGCATTTCCTTATCCTGCGTTTATCCGGCCCTGCGGTGGACTTCCTTAATATGCAATACTTTGGCCTTGCAGTAACAGCCCAACATCCTTTAAGACTGTCCTGGACTCTGCCTTTAACTACTTGGTAAAGTTCCACATAAGCTTCGTGCACCTGCCTGAGGATTACAAAGTAAGGGAATGACATGCTGGCAAGTGCCTTAGTTTTCCATCATCACCCAGGAGGCAGCCGGAACCAGTCTGGTGAGAAAGAACTCCAGGAACCGCCCCCCCACCCCACCCCAGGTTCACAGTCAATAACGCTTTTAGAAAGGAGATCCACAGAGGCCAACGGAGCCCTCCAGGGCCTTGGTCACTAAGAATCAAGGCCCAGGCAGAATGAAGCTTGGGGGCACGGATTTCCTAGAACAAACAAGGCTGATTTTATGTAACAATATGATCGGGGAAGATGAATTCCTGGCAAATGTTACCAGTTCCCCCTGTTGGCAATTTCTGGGGGTGCCAGCTAGCTGGGCTTACATTTGACATTCCTACAATGCGGCCTTTTGCTACTTCTGCCCCAGACTCCGAGAATTCTCAGAGATCCCCCTGCAGAGTCGGGCAGGATTCAACTGTGTGTTTACTTGCAGCTGACACCAGCTGTTGTTAGCCTTTTCTGTCCTAATTTTGTTTTTTGTTTTTTTTGGTTAAGATTGTGTTGCTCATCCTTCTCCCACTTCTGATACTACTTATAAAGTGCCAAGCTATTTTTTTGGTGAACGCGGTACTATTAGTAAATACCAGTGCTCCTTCCAAAGGAGCATTGACTATTGACATCAAGTCACTTCTGGAAATTGGGCTGACTGTGCCATGTATTAGCCGGTTACCCTGTTTTTTAAAGGAATATTTTAACTTTAAGATAAGAGGTGGCAAATGCAGCTTTGCTTAAGGATTCAAGTCCTTAAAACATAAAATTGGAGTGGTGACGAAGAAAGGAACCATTCCTTAGTGGCAGCTAGACATCGTAAAGTTTGAAGAAAAGATAGGGTGTCTTTTATTAGATCAAATATTAGCAGCAATGTTCTGGCATGATGCACATGCCTTCTGTATGAGATGAATATGACATCCACTCAAAAAACAGCCCAGTGGGGAGAGAAATGCCAACGATAATAGATGTGACCTTTCAGTGCCTTGGCCATTGGCATTGCGCGAGGGTAATCCTAGATCACCCATGTTTCCATTTGGATGTTGCTAAGACTGACAGGGCAGGTGTCCTGCCTAAAGCAATTGATTTACAATCTGCTTTCAGTCCCCTTCCTACTGGCCTCTTCCAAAGTGAGCTTGAAAATCCGGTTCTTTTCAAGATCTCCGCTGAGACCCTAGAGGCGAGGAACTGATAAATTATTTTTCTTACTTGTAAGGCTGTTACGGAACCAGTGCAAAGACTGCTGATAAATGGATGTACCTCAGAGATGTTTAAACTTACTAAATTGAGCAGGATAGAAATGCAGCTACTGACGGAGAACTTGAACCACGGTGTCTGGGCAAAGCTAAATCGAGCACAACTTAATCCCTTCATTACGGTATGAACAAGGAATAAGACAAGTGGTACCATGGTGGTCAGGCACTGCTTAAAGCACCACAACTTCTGGTTGTTGAAATTAACGATGGGTTGATTTTTGTGACTCACAGTTACTCACACACGGCCTTTGAGGTTACCAGCCCACCTCCTTAACCATCAGGGCTGCCCCTCAAATTCTTCAACCCAACTCCAGGGGATGGACGGATAAAGTTTGTTGGGATGTCTTCTTAGGGTATAAAATTGGGCTAGACATCACTGCATGTGCAAGGGGAGAGAACCACATGCTCCAAGCAGCACTTACAGAATCCTGCTCCTCTCTGATTTGTCCTCGGCAGGAAAAGTGCTGAAAGCTAGTCCAAGGGGGAATGTCAGAGTTTCATTCCGGAGTAGACACGTGTGAACCTGTCTTTTCTGGAAGCTGAACTCTGTTTCTAGTGCCCAGCTTGAATGTCAAATCTACACCTGTATGCCCGGGTCAGTTCTGTCCGGTGGCATCTGGAGCAGCTCCGCCCTCTGAACCTCAGCCCCAGCCCTCCCACCTGGACTCTGACCTTGTCTTTGTCTGGGGCTGGTCATCACAGTCAGACTGCTGCCTGCGTCAGGACTCTTGTCTCTGCTCTGCCCACCCCCTGCCTGCCAGCATAGCTCAGCCTCCAGTCTGGAATCCCTTTATTCTACCCGTTCTATGAGCTGATACTGACCATTAGTTGAGTTCAGGCTCATATGACTGCTTGGACCAGAGGCTGAGAGTTGAGGCCGGGGATCCTGAGCAACAGAGGGAGAGGGCATGCTGGCACAGGCCAGAACAAAGGTCAGTGTGTGCTCTTTGGTGGTCAGAAATGTGTGGCGTACAGCATAATGTCCCAGATATGCATATATACATGAATATTCATTTTCATATTCTTTTTCATTAAATGTTATTACAAGATATTGAATATAGAAATTGACACATTGTAACTGACTATAGTTCAATCAAAAAAAAGTGTGGAAAAACATCTGGCGTAAGTGGGAAAAAGGTGAAAGCAAGAAGAACACGGGCCATTAACTATGTGCCCCACTGTGAGCAACACCAGGCTGTGTGTGCACTTGCAACTCAGCTGACTTGGGTAGCGTTTAGTATCATGAGCCTTTCACATTGTGAAAAATCATTCATGGATATCTTAACTTGTGACTTTAATTTTTTGAATGGATAATAAGTCTATATGTTTCTAAACTTAAAGATATGAAAGGGTACAATATAAAACAAACTCCCTCCCATCATTCCAGAGAGAACCATACTTATCATTTTCAAAAAATACAGGTAGTATTATTCTATATATACTTTTTTGGCCCTCACCTTTTCTCTGTAACATGTTATTTAATTTAAAAATTAAATGTCTTTTGGTGAGAACAAATAATTTCACACTTCTGTTGGATTCACGTGCAGCTAATACCTTGAAATCACAGAATGAAGCTACTTTAGAGAAAGCAAGGAAATAAGGCATACTTTAAAAGTCCCTAAATTCCTCTTTATGCATGAGAGGAAAATAGGATAAAATGACTTCAGCCTTTAAAAAGCTTTGTGAGCTACAGAGTCATTCACAAATATAACTTCTTACTGATTCCCAGTTGCTGATCTAAACCCTGGGGGCCACGTGTGCTTCAGAGTTTTAAATAGTTCAGATCTTATAAGATCATTACAGTGGAAAGATTATATAAGTAGTGTCCCTAGGAAGCCTGGGTGCGTCACCCTGTAATTGAATACATTACTATTTTTATAGCAAAATGTATGAATAGTCATAATAAGTAGAATAAATAAGGACTATAATTGGCTTTACATCAGGTCAGGTCAAGTTTGCCTCACAAATGAGTTCAGGTCAAGTCAGGTCAGATTTTTGCAGAAAATTTTTTGGTTTTCAGAAAGTTTCGGGTTTCAGGGTCGGAAGCAAGCCGTATGATGAGTGGGTCAACACGAAGGCAATAGAGGTGGAAGGAAAACCATCAGATCTAGACTCAGGGATCTGAATACCTGCTTTACAATTCACCCCTTGGATGGGACTGTGGAAGTTACCTGCTTAACTGTTTCCCAATCTGAAAAGTAGGAAAAGAATTCCTACCTTGCAGGCTTGTAGTGAGGGTTCATGACAATGTGTTTCAAATATCTGGTACCTGATAAACACACTATAATTGACAATTGCTGTCATTGTTCATAGGAGGTGGGATCTAATGAAATACAGTTAAAAATTTTTTTAAAACGAAGAATTTGAGGGGGGGAGGGTATAGCTCAGTGGTAGAGTGCATGCTTAACATGCACAAGGTCCTAGGTTCAAGCCCCAGTACCTCCATTAAAAAAAAAAGTTAACATAAATAAATAAACCTAATTACCTCCCCTCCAAAACAAACAAAAAGAAATAAAACAAAGAATTTGACAGTAGTAGGAGAAAGAGGTAAAATTTTGTACCTACTAAACCCAGATCAAATGCAATAAAGTGAAATGTTATTTTAAACTTTAGAAACTTCAGGATAAATGGAATGTTACCCATCTGAACTCCCCCAAGGCATCCAAATGGATGCACTTTTACTCTGCTTTGAAATTAATTCCAAGCCCAGGGAGTGGAATACATAGTGTCTGTAATAATTTCAGAGTGATTCCCAGGGAACATTAAATCTGGCTGAGATTTCACATTATAGGAATTATCGAATGTGTGCCTTTAGCAAAAATCATTCATCAACTTACATATCTGAAGCTGTGGGGTTTAAACAAATACTCCAGTGTAACATTTCACTTGTTAGGGGACATGACCAAACAATCAGGTTACCAAGAATAAAATGGGAGTCCTAAAAACAGCAAAAACAAAGACAAAATTTTGTGTAAGAATCCCAAGAGAGTTCTTTAAGGAAAAAGGACCAGTACCTCAAAGTTTCTCATTCTGGGATTTGAATTGATGGCGACTTGTTGGGGTGGACAAGGCAGCACTGACCTAAGTTCAGAGTCCAGGAAGTTCCAAAGAGCCTCTGGAAATGAAATGTCTGGAAAGTGGATGGTCCTAAACCCAGCCTGTAGCGAGAAGGGCAGCGGTGGTCTGGACCCATCAGGAATTGGACCTAGGAACCTGTCCCTCTCCAGGCATTTGTGGTCACACTTTCAGCCTCTGGACTGGGAAAACTATTTTAATTCATGCATTTACTCATTTAGCAATTATTTTTGAATGTTGAGTAATCGTAGTTCTATGAAAATATTCAAGAAACAGAGGGACATGCCCCTATTTTCATGGGTATTATAGCTTCCTGGGGACTTACAATAAACAAGTAAACAAGAAGCAACTTACTGAAAATTGTAAATTCTTTAAAGGAGTAGGCTAGGTAGGGACTGTGAGGGCAGGAATGGGCTACTTTAGATTAGGCAGACAGAGAAACCTATAAAAAGAAGTGATCTTCAGGCTGAGATGAGAAGGTACCAGTGGTGCCAAGAGGAAAGCAGGAGGCAGCTGGGGTGGAGGAGCATGAGCTGTTTCTTGTCCCTGGAATACTCCTTGTCTGCAAGTCTTTCCCGTTATTCAGATTTCAGATCCAGTGCCATCCCCTGAGATCTTCCTGACCTGCTAAACTTAACTTCTCCTCTTTCGCCAGTCACTTTCTATCCACTACCCTGCTTTATTTCCTCAGAGCTCTTTTTTTTTTAACATTTTTTATCAATTTATAATCATTTTACAATGTTGTGTCAAATTCCAGTGTAGAGCCCAATTTTTCAGTTATACATGAACATATATATATTCATTGTCACATTTTTTTCTCTGTGAGCTACCGTAAGATCTTGTATATATTTCCCTGTGCTATACAATATAATCTTGTTTATCTATTCTACATTTTTGAAATCCCAGTCTATCCCTTCCCACCCTCTGCCCCCTTGGCAACCACAAGTTTGTATTCTATGTCTGAGTCTATTTCTGTTTTGTATTTATGCTTCATTTGTTTGTTTTTTGTCTTTATTTTGATTCCACATATGAGCGATCTCATATGGTATATTTCTTTCTATTTCTGGCTTACTTCACTTAGAATGACATTCTCCAGGAGCATCCATGTTGCTGCAAATGGCGTTATGTTGTCGGTTTTTATGGCTGAATAGTATTCCATTGTATAAATATGCCATGTCTTCTTTATTCAGTCATCTGTTGATGGACATTTAAGCTGTCTCCATATCTTGGCTATTGTAAATAGTGCTGCTATGAACATTGGGGTGCAGGTGTCATTTTGAAATAGGGTTCCTTCTGGAACGGGAATCCTGGGTCATATGGCAAGTCTATTCCTAGTCTTTTGAGGAATCTCCATACTGTTTTCCATAGTGGCTGCACTAAACTGCATTCCCACCAGCAGTGTAGGAGGGTTCCCTTTTCTCCACAGCCTCTCCAGCATTTGTCATTTGTGGATTTTTGAATGATGGCCATTCTGACTGGTGTGAGGTGATACCTCATTGTAGTTTTGATTTGCATTTCTCTGGTAATTAGTGATATTGAGCATTTTTTTCATGTGCCTATTGATCATTTGTATGTCTTCCTTGGAAAATTGCTTGTTTAGGTCTTTTGCCCATCTTTGGATTGGGTTGTTTGTTTGTTTTTCTTATTAAGTCCTATGAGCTGCTTATATATTCTGGAGATCAAGCCTTTGTCAGTTTCATTTGCAAAAATTTTTTTCCCATTCTGTAGGTTGTCTTTTTGTTTTACTTATGGTTTCCTTTGCTGTGCAGAAGCTAGTAAGTTTATTAGGTCCCATTTGTTTATTCTTATTTTTATTTCTATTGCTTGAGTAGATTGTTCTAGGAGAACATTTTTGAGATGTATGTCAGATAATGTTTTGCCTATATTTTCTTCTAGGTTTATTGTATCTTGTCTTATGTTTAAATCTTTGATCCATTTTGAGTTTATTTTTGTGTATGGTGTAAGGGAGTGTTCTAGCTTCATGGATTTACATGCTGCTGTCCAGTTTTCCCAACACCATTTGCTGATCCTCAGAGCTCTTATCGCCATCTAAAATTACTTTGTTTTCTTGCTTATTGTGGGTTTCCCCTATTTAGACGGAAACCTTCGTAAGAACCCTGAGCATTTTGTCCAGTCCCTATAGGTATCTAAATATTTGTTGAATGAATAAAGAAAATCTGCAGAGACCCTAAGGTGGAAAAGAACTTGGTGTGTTCTAGGAAATGAAATCAGGCTTTTGGGTCATGTCACATTTTTAATGACCCCCCCAGTGAATCCTTCCTCTTGGTACCCATACCTGTGTGAAGCCCCCTCCCTCACTGACTCTGGGCTTGGTCCCGTGACTTTTTGGGCCAATGGGATGCCAACATACAACAGAAGCTTGGTAAGTGCTTATCTGAGACAGATGAGCCATGAGAAAGAGCCTTGCCTGGTTTTGTCTCCTTCAAATGGAAATACCACTTGGAGAGCAAAACCAGGTCATCCCAGAGTCCCAGCTGGAACTTAGCTCCCTACCAATCCTCTGGTTAAATCCAGCTGCATGAATGGGTCCAGGCAAAACCAGAAGAATAACCCTCCTCTTCCCCTGAAATTCCACAGTGCAGAATTGTGAGATAGAAAACAGTTGCTTTAAACCATGGAGTTTTTGGGTGGTCTGCTATCTGCAAAAGAACTGAAACACAACTGAAGCATACTGAGCAGGGGACAGTGGTATGAAATGGGGGTAGAGAAATAAACAGGGCAACAATCATTCAGAGCCTTACACCTGGAGTTATTTTATATTAAATGCAATGGGAGATCATCAATAGGCTTGAAGGGAGGAGAGATCAGCTAGGAGGCTGTCCAGTTATCCACTGCTGCTTTGACTAACGGAAGATGATGAGAAAGACTCTGCACTGATTTCCAGGCTTGCCCTTGAGACTGACAATTTCTGCTGTCTCTTTCCAGGGATTCTCTCTCAGAAGCCTGAGTCTGCATTCAAGAAGTTGATTGCCCAGCAGAAGAAATCATGTCAAAGGTCCCTAAGTCACTGAGCCCCCCAGATTCAACAGGAGGGGACATACTCCAGCTGTCTTTGGAGAGACCAGTCTGCCCAAGGTCCCAGATATTATCTTCTACTCATCACAGTAACACTCTAAAGTTAATATCATCTTAATTTTTATGGACGAGAAGAAGTTTAGATGCGTTATACCACTTTGTTTAAACTTTCAGAGAGGTAGAGGCAGTATTTTAACTCAGGTCTATCTAATTCCAAAAGCAGACTGTTTCTACTCTAAGAGATCAGACGGGCTCTGGATTGACAATATAGGAGAGCCTTGGTGGCAGAAAGAAAGGAGGCAAAAAGTTGTTAGAGTTAGGGAGGAGATAAGAGGAAAGGAAGGGATAGTCCAGGTGGAAGAAAGAAACTCTTCTTACCACCTTCTCCCAAACTGTACCCTACCTCAAACCCTCTGACCTTCAGTGACACTATAACTATATTGATCTCTGAAGACTACTTCCTTATTCTAAATTTTCCACACTACAATTGCTTCAAATCCCTTTAAAAGAAAAAAAAAAGTACTGAAGCATTGTTTGCAGTAGCTGATGGCTAAAAGCTAGAAACAAATAACCACCAACAGAGGAATGGACAACTACATTGTGATGTCATACAATGGAGTATAAACTATATGCATCAATACAGATAAATCTCAAAAACATAACTAATCAAAAAAGTTAAATTGGGGGAAAATGAGTATAGTATAATATCATTTGTATAAAGTTTAAAACATACATAACAATGCAACATATAATTTATACATTTATACTATGTAGTAATAACAGACAATATACTTGAGAAAAGTAAGCATGAATTTCAGGTGATCACGGTCACCTCTAGGAGGGAAAATGAGAAAGAAAAAGGGGAGGTGTAGACTATAGGCTTTAACTGTATCAATAAGTTCTTATTTCCCTAAAAAAATAAAACAGAACAAAACAGCACAAAGCAAAACGGTAAGTAGAAGCCAAAGGAACTTTCTTCAAGATGGATATTGTGAGATCGGAGGCCAAAGCAAAGTTGGTTAAAGTCCCAGTTGACAGATTGCAACAACTTGGGGACATTCAACCCATTGGTTCACAAAACACCACCTTAAACACAGTGGGAACTGAAAGAAGGGACATGTAACTTGACACCTTGAAGTTGTGCAGTTGGAAAAAATGCACAGATTGTACCCTAGTCAGGGAAGGTACCATCTGCATAAAGGTTATCGGCAGCCAAGGTAGTGGGGCGGTACCTCCAAATTGCTTTTGAGGTAAGTAAGGCCAACCCTGGAAGGCCAGATGGAAGAACAGAAAGAGATGTGCCTCTGAGTATACAGACCGTCCTGAAGGACTCTGAGGATGAACTGGGGTGAGGTTTTGATCGGGGTGGGAGTGTAGAGAATCTTATGCCAGCAGGTCAGATCAAGAAACCAATGATTTAATTTGTCACTTATTGGTTGGTAGGTGAGTCCTACGGAAATAGAAGTTACACTTAAAAAGAGAAACACCTGGAAGAGCTAAAAGAAGTCAAAATGCGGTTCAACAAAATGCGAACAATCACGTCAGGACCTTTCTTATGTTAATGGTGGAGAGGGCTTGGAAGGAGAAATACACTGGCCCTCAGACTGAAAGAAGGCTTGACATGCAGATGGAAGTGGGGCAGCAAGACCAGTTTTGTCAAAGGTTATTTTCTTTTTTGTTCACCTGTGCAAGAACCCAGTGAAAGCTGCTTGCAATGGTCCTTTACATCTAGTTCACAGCTTAGTGGCAGTTCTAACAAAGCTCACTTCTCCAAGGCCCTTGAGGATGTAGGCATATTCGTTATCTCTGAGCACTGGCTTCCTTCAATTACCCTGGAAAATCCAGATTCTCTGAAAACTGAGTCCTAAAGTAAGCACAACTGGCTCAAAACCCATTTGCTGGTATTTTATACAACCTACCAATGCGGAGACCAAATTCCTTGGAGGAGCACAGAGAGCATGTGATAACGTTCTGTACAGATTATATTTCCTGGTTGTAGCATTTGGTTAAATGGAGGATATTAAAAAATAAAACAAGATATAAAGACACAGAAAGAATAGTTTAAGCCACATTAAATCATTGTCAGACAGTTTGGGGGAACAAATTAAATCCTTCCAAGAGGATAAAAAACATGAGATTTTGCAGTTTTTTATCTCCTTTAACCCTACTTGCTTGAAATAGTCACTTTTTCATATCTTAAATAGAAAATTTAGTTGACCATTTTGTTTATAAGATGAAATACCAGTGTTCCCTGAAAATAGGCATACATGTGTTCTAAAGACAATACTCACCTCCTCTTGTCAACCTGTAAGGTGAAAGTTAGATATCAGAGTTGGCCCAGGAGGTGGGCTGAAGATCACTTATTAGTCTCAATAACAACTCTCAATAAACTCAAGAAAGTTAAAATCATATCAAACCCTTTTTCCAACCACAATGGTATGAAACTAGAAATCAATAATGAGGGAAAAAAATTGGAAAAACCACAAAAACATGGAGATTAGACAATGTGCTACTAAATAACCAGTGAATCAAAGAAATCAGAGAAGAAATAAAAAAAAAATCTAAAGACAATGAGAACAGAAATGCAACATACCAAAATCTAAGAGATGCAGCAGAAGTAGTTCTGAGAGGGATGTTCCTAGCAATACAGGCTACCTCAAGTAATAAGCAAAAATCCCACATAAACACTAACTTTATACCTAAAGTAACTGGAAAAAGGACAAAGCCCAAAATTAGTAGAAGAGAAAAAGTAATAAAATTAGAGAGGAAATAAATAAGAGACTAAAAATACAATAGAAAATGTTAATAAAACTAAGAGCTGATTCTTTGAAAAGACAAACAAAATCAACATGTGTTAGACTAATCCAAAAAAAAAAAAAAAAAGAAAGAACGTTCAAATAAAGTCAGAAATAAAAGAGGAATTACAACCAATACCACAGGAGAGACTACTACAAGATAATTATACACCAACAAACTGGACAACCTAGAAGAAATGGTTAAATTTCTAGAAATACATAGTCTTACTAAAATGTCCATACTACTCAAAGAAATCTCTGTCAAAATGCTAATGGCATAGTTCACAGAACTAGAATAAATAATTCTAAAATTTATATGAAAATCCAAAAGAGTCCAAATAGCCAAAATAATCTTGAGAAAGAACAAAGCTGGAGGTATCAAGCCTCTTGATTTCAAATTTCAAATCTATAGTAATCAAAACAGTATGGTACTGGCCCAAAAGAAGACACGTAGATCAATGGAATAGAATGGAGAGCCCAAGAATAAACCCAACACACATGGACAAATAATCTACACAAAGAAAAAATGAACTTACAATGGAGAAAGGACAGTAACTTCAATAAATGGTGCTGGGAAAACTGGACAGCCACTTGCAGAAGAATGAAACCAGATAACTATCTTACACCATTTACAAGAATTAACTCAAAATGGATTAAAAATGTGAATGTGAGATCTGATACCATGGAATTCCTAAGAGAAAGTGCAAGTTGTAACTTCATTGGTATCAGTCTTAGTGATGTTTTTAGTCAATCTGACTCCAAAGGCAAGGGAAACAAAAGCCGAAATAAACAAATGGGACTTCACCAAACCAAAAGGCTTATGCACAATAAAGGAAAACTTACTGAATGGGGAATGAAAATGAAACAGCAACCTACTGAACAGGAAAAGATATTTGCAAAACATATATTCAATAAGGTGTTAATATCCAAAATATATGAAGAACTCATACAATTCACCAACACACACACACAAAATGAATAACCTGATTAAAAAATGAGCAGAAGACCTGAAAAGACTTTTTTTGTTTTTCCAAAGAAGACATACAGATGGCCAACAGTTGCATGAAAATATGTCCAACATTCCTATTACGGAAATGAAAATCAAAACCATAATGAGATATCACCTCTGACCATTTGGAATGGCTATAATAAAAAAAAAAGTCAAGGAATAACAAATGTTGGAGAGGATGTGGGAAAAAAGGGAACTCTTGTACACTGTTGGTGGGACTGTAAATTGGTGCAGCCACTATGGAAAACAGTATGAAGTTTCTTCCAAAAATTAAGTATAGAACTACCATATGACCTAGTTATTCCACGTCTAAGTATTTATTCAAAGAACATGAAAAAAATAATTCAAAAAGACATATGTCCCTATGTTCATTGCAGCATTAATTATAATAGCCAAGATATGGAAACAAACTAAGTATCCATCGATGGATGAATGGATAAAGAAGATGTGGTATATATATAATGAAATACTACTCAGATATATAAAAGGATGAAATTCTGCCATTTGTAACAGCACAGGTGGACCATGAGGATATTATGGTCAGTGAAGTAAATCAGAAAGAGAAAGGCAAATACCATATGATTCCACTGTTACATGGAATCTAAAGGCAAAATAAGCCAAACCCCAGAAATAAACAAAATAAAACAAAAACCAAACTCATAGATACAGAGAATGGATTAGTGGTTACCAGAGGGGAAAAGGGTTGGGTGGGTGGGAAAAATGGGTGATGAGGGTCAACTGTGTGGTGATGGGTGGTAATTAGACTTGTGGTGATGATCACTCTGTATACAGGTGTTGAACTATAATGCTGTACAGTGAAACTTACTGAAAACTTTGACCTGGACACTCAATACTAAAGCTCTTTTTAGAATAAAGCAGAAGGTAGCAGATTTAACACATCCATAATGTAACTCTTATTTCCCAACCCCCACAACTCTTCCAGAATTATATCCATAAGTGGCATTATCAACTCCCCTATTTCTTGAGAAAGAACTCTGGGAGTCTTCTTTGAGTATTTCCTTCCACAAAACCTATATATCAAACAATGAGCAAGTTTAATATTTTCTTCCTTTTAAATATATTTTAAATCCATCTACTTTCCCTCAACTTCACAGCACCACCCTCTTTGCCACCATGCCTCTCTTGCAGAACCACCAGGCCCTGGAGAGGTTGCACTCCTGGAGAAAATGTGGATCATGCAAGAGGTAATTGACCCCTTCAGGAAACGCACACACTCCCTCCTAACAAAATCCCCCAAACTGAGAGCTGGGTCTTAGAGATAGGTGTGGCTTTGCCCTTAGAATGGGTGCCAATGACAGTTCTGAGGCTTGGGCCACTGGAATCCGAACCCTTGACTCTCCTGATGAGCCAAGACTCTCAGGGGAACTGAACTGACCCATGGTCACTGGATACTGACCTCTCTGAAGGGAAGACTGCCCAATTGAGAATTTAGGACCCCCACAAATAAGGATTAAATAATGAGCTCACAATCAAAGACCACCAATACTCAAGAAGACAAGCCCTGTGTATCTCAAACGTCTTTAAAGAGATAATAGAAGAGAAAAAGGTAAAGAGATAGCATATAAAGCGTTTAGCACAGTGTCTGAAATGCAGTGGGAGCTGACTGCTAGAAGCTACATTTGGATCCAACTTCATCCTTTCTTCTCTGAACCAGTGCTGTTAGTACTGGTTCTCCAGCTACTGTCATTCTGAAATACGCATTGATCGTACGAGTTACCTCTCTCTGAGCAGACAGGCCACAGCTACAGGACCGGGTTTATGGCAAATGATGCATAGAGGTAATATGCTTTAGTGGTTTAAGCAATGCAGACTTATTCTCTTAACACTTCTGGTGGTCAGAAGTCTGAAATAAGTCTTAGGGGCTAAAATCAAGGTGTTGATAGGGCTGTATTCCTTCTCGAGGCTCTAGGGAAGATCTGATTCCTTGCCTTTTCTAGCTTCCAGAAACTGCCAGCATCTCTTGTCTCATGGCCCCTTCTCCATCTTTACAGCCAACAGCTTAGCATCTCTTCTCTTTCTGCTCTTCTGCCTCCCTCTTATAAAGAAACTTGTGATTATACCAGACCCACCTGGATAATTCAGAATACTCTTCCCATCTCAGGATCCATCATTTAATTGCTTCTGCAAAGTCCCTGTAAGGTAGCAAATTCACAGGTTCTGAGGATAAGGACATGGGCATCTTTGGGGGGGAGCATTATCCAGCCCACTACTGGCAGGGAGCAGAGAGCAGCTTCTCAAAGTTTAAGCTGTGACAGAGATTGGTTGGGGAGGGGAGGTATTGAGGAGGAAACTAGCCAGATGGGGAAAAGAGATGAATTTCAGCCCTGGGCATGATGGGATTGGCATATTTAGGGAAGGAGAGTCAGGGAAATTAGGTTTATCTTGAGCTTAAAATGATCCATGGAATTTGCTTTCTAAAATGCAGGTCTAATTCTGTGTCTTTGTGTGCAGTGGGGGGTGGTGGGGAGGAAGCAGGAGTGGGGAGGAAGTGATAGTCATAGTTTTATTACTACTGTAAAGAGTATTGTTCTTGGATATTTTTCAGTCGACTGTGGTTGATAGAGCAGAAAGGAGCTGCCTTTTCCACATTGTTATTTCATCTGGAGAGCTTGCTGCATTTTCTATGATCCAGTTGGTCATCCATTGATTCCACTGGATTTTCTAGGTTGATAATATACCCTATTGTATTTTGAAGAAAATATCACTGCTGAGGTCAGTAATACGTACATTAGGGGAGTGGTTAAGAAGAGTTGAAAATGTGTGTTTTGGCAAAATGATTCCCAATAAAGTCATTTATGTGCACTGTTCACCTTTCATTCCCTAGAGGCACCACAGCACGAAGGTGAGTCAGATTGATTTTGAAGTGAGTTTTATTTTATAAGAGCTGTTAAATTTACACGGTTTTGCTGAGTCATCATGGCTGGTGTTTTGTGGCATGTCCTTCCACTCACAGGTTAAGGGAAAAGGACAGTGAACATTTTCCTTTCCCAACACTTTTTCTTCAGGGAGCTCCTTGTTGCTTTTACTACTAACAAGAGAAACTCCCAATTTCTGAACAGTTCATTGAAAAATGAACCTTTATGCATATCTTTCTAGCTCCATACACAGGAACACAGCACAATAAATATTTCTGTTCCCGCAGGTGATAAGTGTTGTCAAGTGTTCCATCTGTTAGTCATTTAAGAAATGTAGATTTACACGCTTGCTTGCAAGGCGTATCTGTGAAAATGTTACTCCTTTAACTAAACACTCAACTATTCAGTCTTTCCGCTAAAGGGTTAGCCCTTACAGAATGACTCGCTCCACACTCGGAGCTCCTCCCGCCTACAACATGTCAGTTAATGTTGCCACCGTCACCCAAGGGGCAGGGTCTAAGCCCACAGACCTGGAGTCCTCTCTTTCTTTCTCCTTTTCCTTAGACTTCCACAGGTGAATGCTTATCAATTTTATCTCCCCAACACCTCTGGCATTCCTTCCTTCCTTTTCCTTTTCACTGCCATTGCCTCTTCCCTGATGACATCCAGTTGTATCCCGCCTGAGCCTCTGTCTCCTCCAATCCAGCTCAAGTCTGCCCGTGAGAATAACAGCCCTGAAGCCCTGTTCCAATAAGCTTGCTCCTGGTCCGTTAACTTTCAGCAGCTTCCCCATGCTTTGCCTAACACGGTGAACAACACAGCCTGGCCTTCAAGGGCTGCAAATCTATTTCTCTAGTCTTATATCTTGCTAGTTCCCTTTATATTGCTTATGTCTCAGTAAGACAGGACTACATTATCCGCAGATTGATTCCGTGTCTCTCTACACCTTCAGGCTTGGCCACGTGCTGCTCTTTTGTGTGAAACACTTAACTTCTCATTCCAAACATGCATGTCCACTTGTGCAAATCCAACCTATTACTCAAAGTGTGTCTTAGACCATAAGTATTTCCCTAATGAAGTCTTTGATGAAATTCATACTCTCCCAAGTTGGAAAAGGTCTCTGTGCAGCCACAGAACTTGTTTTGTTTCTTTCTTATATAAGACGCTTCTCATATTCAAACCTTGGCTACATTTATGTGTATTCTTGTCTCTCCACTGCATGATAAGGGTCTAGGACTCTCCCACTATCCTTAGCAGATACTCAGTTAATATCTGTCAAATGTTGGGATGGATAAAAAAGTGAGTTGAGCTTGTTAACTCATTTCCATGGGACATTTGTGATGCTGTGAATAAGAATTTGAGCCCACCTCGAGCTGGAGTGACAACATTTTCAGTCAAGTAAGGCTGCTTCAGTGCACACCAGGCTATGGATTGTCTTGTCTCAGGAAAGTGGACCAGACTCTTAGAACACCGTTTTCAGGAAAGAGATACTGTCTCTTAAGACTTGGTCTAATCCTAGTACCAGAAACCTAAAACCTGAAGAATAAATATGTTTCAATTTTTAATATGTCATAAACTGTGACAGAGGTGAAAGGATTGAATCAGCCTAAGCACTGGCCACCCCGCAGGGCCACCTTAAGGGCATGTGACAAGAGAGCAGCTAGAGAAGGCTGGGGAGGGGTGGGTTCTCAGCTTCTGGTCATGGTACTGCCAGCAACAGCTGCCATCTGGCTCAGAAGGCAGCCCTCTGCCCTCCCTCTGTGGCCAAGAGATGGATGAGAAAAGTTCCAACAGCTAAGAGATCCAAGATGCGATGGGGAGGCAGGTGGACAGATGGGGCGGGGGTTCCAGGAGGACTCTGGTCTTGGAGATGCCGCTGAGCCACACAAAGTGGGATGATTCAGGGGATGGTCTTCAGTCTGTAAAACGGCAGTGATCTCTGAACTAAGTTGTCATATCTGCTTGAGAGACTATGTTGCATTGGTTATGGAAAAGGATAACTTCTATATTCCAGAAGCACAGGATTACCCGGGTGTAAACTTACAGGCGCTTCATTTTGGAGCAACATGAAAAAATTACAGGCACATAAATCTAGAAGTAGATCACTTCGGCTTCACCATAATGGATGATGAAAGGTGAGATTAAATGATTCTGAAACTTTACCTGACCTGATAAACCTCTATGACTTAAGAAAGCGAACCCTGCTTGGCTGGACAGAGCCTCTCTAATATTATTATGGTAAAAGGAATTTCTCACATTGCAGGCCGGGGAAACCAAATATGGTCTTCATGCCATGGTGTCCTGCACCCATCTGTACGCAAGATGCTACTTTAAGACTAGCATTTGGAAGAATTGGTGAATCACCTAATAGACTTTGCATGGATTTTAAATTCTAAAATTCTAATATCTTCTAATAACCTTCAATGAACAAGAATACGAAAACAAATATATGTATATATATGCATGACTGGGACACTGTGCTGTATACTAGAAACTGACATGTTGTAACTGATGACTACACTTCAATTAAAAAAAATACATTTTCAAATTCTAAAAAAATTTATAAAGGGTTGATACACTTTTAATATTAAACATATTTTTCTCCCCTTCACTTTCAATGTACCCTGGACTTGTTAATTTAACTTTAATATCTAATGCTTTGAAATATTTCTTTTTTTTTCAACCTCATCACTTTATTCCAATCTTCAAAATAGTCTTTATTCTACATTTTTAGTATAAAAAAATCCACAAGTTAGGTGTACCACAGTGCAAAGAGAGACATACAACACTGAATTTCTGTAACAGTCTGTGGTACAGTCACACATATGGAACACAAAATTTAGATAAACTGAAATTATAAGAGAAAATGAAATCCAGTTTTACAAAACAAGAATCAAAGCATTCAGGATCCCTGAAACATAACTTGATCATTATAAAGTTCCTGGCGAACAACTGTGGCCATCGTTTCTGAGCACACAGAGGAAGAAGATACAGCAAACTGGGAAAGCTGACAATCTGATTGCAAATCCACGACCACCCTCTCCTTGCCAATGCCTTGCTGGCAAGATTCAACCAGTTGAATCAGCAAGGCCTGTGGGTCTCCAAAGTACGAAGTTGTAAGAACATGGGGTGGGATTTACAGAACGGAGGGGAAGCCTGGGAACGGGCTTGATGTTCTAGCCTAGGGTGAGAAACTCAGAACCTTGGGCTCCCTGATTTGGGGACAACCAATTAAGCCCAGTGGAGTCCCCCTTGGTCTTTGGAGAAAATTTGCTCTGCCAGTTTCCAGCGTGCAGCCTTCTTTCTGCAGGTCAACTTTAGCAACTGTGGGGATCTTAGAACTGCAGTGTGGCACAGAAGTGGCTAACCCACACAGTGCAGGAGGGGAGAAGCCCACTGTGCCCTTTGTCATCTGGAACGCCAAGAGGTCACCTTTTCCCTTTTGCCTCCAAAAGAAGAAATTTTTAGACTCTGCTCACCAATGGCCAATAGGGCGTGAAAAAGACTCTAGGTGGCCATGGTGTAGGAAGATGAAATTCAAAACAGTGAGAAAGCAAGAGGATGGGGGTGCAAAATTCAAAACATTGGTGACATTCCTTTTGGAAACATAAACTGATACTGTTATTAGTTGGCAGTACTCATTTGCATTACAAATGGATGGAATTGTGTCCTCAAATCTCATGTTTAGAACTCCAGGCTACTGAAGAATTGACTGATTTGATGTATACGTACAAGGATGCTAACTGAATCAGAGTTTGTAAGTGTAGGCATTTCAAAATAAACTAAAGGCGGATGAATGAAATAATGAAGCTGGGCAACTGTGTTTGTCGTATTTTGGATATAAAAAGCGAAATGCAGAGAATAGCATCATATAAGCCTGATTTTGTATACAGCTCCTTTTTTGCTTATATATAGGCTTCTGCATTCAGTGATAAGTGAGTGGAGAGAGAAACACTAACCTGGTAATATTTGTTGCCTTGAAAGGACTGTGATTGGCAGGGACAAGGGATGAAAGACTATTGACTTTTACAGCTACTCATATTTGAAATTACATAAAAACACAGAGCATTGGAGGAAAAAAGAAGGCAGAATATTGGCGAATTGCATTTGTAATTTAAAAAAATCCTGTGTGTCTTTAGTTGCAGGGCATAACTGCTTTAAGCATATGGAAGTATTTTTTCCTTCATTTTTTGGGTATAAAACAAATATAAATACCCTCTGATTATTGTGTTTTATTGTGACTGAGACAGTTGACATGCACAATAAGCCCTTTTGGGTTTCCCTGTAATTTTTTCAAGACTGACGCTCTGTCTTTCTTAAAATTTAACTTTTTTTTTTTTTAAAAAGAAACATGTTAAAAAAAAAACCACTCCAGGTAGAATTTTGTAATATTTAGGGGGAGCAGTGTCCTGTTCCTAAGATGGCCCAATAGCTGTGCGTCAAAGTCAAGAGGCTCCAGGTTTGTCACCATCATGTCAATCTTACAACTTTCCCAATGAAGTCCTCCCTCCCAGAAACTAAATCAGATTTTCTTCTTGGGCCAGGACTCAGCCTCTGGACAGAGCTTCAGGGGGAAGGTTTTGGGGTCATGGGTTTTCTCCAGGAAGGCTCTGAAAACGCTTCCCGTGAAGACGGAGTTTGAAGGCTGCAGCTCAGTGGCAGAGCAGGACAACTAAGAACATCCTCAAGCAAGTAGCCACTTCTCTCCTCCCACAAGCTTGTACCCTGATGTCTGTGCTCTTCTGAGGTTCTCCCCTGTTCCAGTTAAATTGTACATTGTAGCTGCACTGCTATCTCAGACACTACTTTGAAATAGCATGCTTACTTTGTGAAAGCTCTTACTCATAACTCGAGGGAAACCAGAGGTCAGGACTGCTGTTGGTTGACATATCTGTGAAATGGCTTTGCCGCCTTCCTCCTAATTCACATCCATTTCATCTCTCATGGTATTCTTTCCTTCCCAAGTTCACGGCTTCCTGCTGCGACCTGTCTGCCCCACTTTGGATGTCGGATTGCCTAGGACACATCTCTCTGGCTTCCAACCCCGTACCCCAATTTTTCTAGCCTTAGCTGGTCAGTCATCTCGAAACGAATTCTCATCAGTGTGTTAATGGCAGAAAATAGTTTAATATGTTGATTTCTTTCAGTCACACTTGTACTTTATATGGTGATTTTAAACCCAAATGAAGGAATACATTTTCTTTCTTTTTTTTTTTTTTTGAATTAAAACTTTTTTTTTCTGGCAGTGGAGAGGTAATTAGATTTTTTCATTTATTCATTTATTCATCTTTAGAGGAGGTACTGGGGATTGAACCCAGGATCTTGTGCATGCTAAGCATATACTCTACCACTGAGCTGTATCCTCTCCCCAGGAATACATTTTCAGGGAACAGCACAGGCTAGAGAAGGAGGGATTTTTGGTCAGAGCAGCTTCTCAGCGTCCCTTACATCATCACAGGTACTCCGACTTGAAAAGCTGTAAGAGTTGTACTTGACAGGAAACAAATGAACAATGTTCTTTTTAAAAAGTATCCTCTCATCCTCTACCTGAAGAGAAAATGAAAGGGCACCCTGACACTGTGATGGATTGATCTCCACGTCCTCGGTCCGTCCCCCAGCCCGTTACTCCTGTTAGCCTATTTCTTATTGATTGGAAGTTACGTTTACTTGTTTGATCCCTGCATGCTCCTCTGGATAGTCCCCAGCTATTATGACTTTCCTGCCATCTTTAGCATCAGTCTACAGACCCTGGATCAATCCTGTGTGTAGCCAGAGGGAGTTCAAAGGAGATTTAAATCATCCTTATGGTTTCAATGACCCTTAGAGCTGATTCTGTGGCTTAGTGCTAGGATCTAGGGTTTTATCTTGCCTAAGACCTGAACTATATCACAGTTTGTATAAAGATTACTATTTCTTTTCCTAAATTTAAGACTCTGGCTTGATAAGGGGTCAGGTGCCCAGGCCTTCTAGGTTTTTCATTCTTAATCCATTTTGTGGTCATGAGCTCCTTTGAGATTCTGATAGAAGTTGTATCTGTGTCTCTCAAAAACGAAGATGGTCTCAGACACGTACCTCGTCCCCAGTTTCAGATATAGTTTCAGGGTTTGTATGAGCCTTAAGACCCACCTAGGAGTGGGATCCCCAAAACTTGTTGGCTTTAATGTCACAGATAGTAACCCAAGCTGAAGTCAGCCCCACTGAGGCAGCATCCTGAAACACTTGCTGCTGATCCCATCTTGCCCTTTGGGGCACCAAAGTCATTTCAGCAATAGTCAGGTGGGGTCCACCTAGTATAAATATTTGTCTAAAGCAATACCCAGAGGAGTTCTTTGACTTACAACTTTATGATAAAAATAAAATCATTTGCCGAGCATGAGTGAGCACTGGAGAAGGAGAACACTAAAAGACTTTACTAGGTTGATAAGAATTTAATTGCCCACAGTGAATTACAGAGCAGCAGAAGTCTAATATGTTCTTCTAGTTCTTCTGCACTGAGGAACTTTTGAACTCCTATATTCACAGTGGCTGAAAAAATTATGACCTGTGTTCTACAGACTATTTTAAGCTCAACCATCAAACATTTATAAAACACTGACTGTGTGTCAGGCCCCAAGCTAGGTTTTCTAGAGAAAACACATGTGTGAGGAGCTCAAAATAGAGAAAGATTCATACATAAATAATGGCAAAAGGCATGGCTACTTCCTAAGTGTAGGCACCGTGGTAAGGGTTTCATGTGTATTATTCCACCAAATCTGCAAAACAATTCCAGAGCCAGGCTTATTACTATCCTCATTTTACAAATGAGGAAACAAACAGCATAGGGAAATTGAGTAAATGGACCAAATATCATGGTGGAGCTGAAGGTCAGAACTGAGTCTAAGGCAGACCCAGGTTTGGGGGAGCTCCTCTGAAAAATGGGATACCACGCATACCCATTAGTTGTCTATTATCAAAAGCAAAGCAAAATGAAACTTAAAAAACCCCAGAAAATGATAATGTTAGTGATGATGAGGAGAAATTGGAATCTCTTGTTCACTGCTTGTGAGAATATAAAATGTGCAGCCATTGTGGAAAATGGTACGGTAGTGCCTAAAATATTAAATGCAGAACTACTATATGATCCAGTAATTCCACTTCTGGGAATATATACCTAAAAGAATTGAAAGCAGGGACTTGAACAGATGCTTGTGGCACCCATGTCCAAAGCAGCAATATTCACAATAACCAGAAGGTGGAAAAAACCCAAGTGTCCATTGATAGATGAATGGATAAACAAAATGTGGTATCTACATCCAATGGATTATTACTCAGCCTTCATAAAGGATGCTACAACATAGGTGAACCTTGAAGACTACGCTAAATGGGAAAAGCCAGATACAAAAGGACAGAGGAATGATACAAATATGATTCCACTTATATGAGGTACCAAATAGTCAAATTCACAGAGATGGAAAGTACAATTGTGGTACCAGGGGCTGAGGGAGAAGCAGTTAGGGACTTACTATTTAATGGGTATGGAGATTCAGTTTGAGAAGGTGAAAAAGGTCTGGAGTTGGAGACAGTGCTGACAGTCGTACAGCAATGGGAAAATACTTAATGCCACAGAACATTACGTCTGAAATGGTTAAAATGGTAAATTTAATTTTACCATAAAAAAGAACACAGAATTAATAATAAAAATTCATTACTAAGATATTACTAAGGTAATATCTACTTAGGACAAAAAAATCATAAATTAAACATTAAAAAAATCTGGCAACTATCAAAAATACCATAAAATCCAGAAAAATACTACAAAGTTTTATATTAACAAACTGCCTAATACAACTCTGTAATACCTTTTCCTTATGCTTTAGTTTCATAATCTTCAATTATTTATTCATAGGGCAAAAAAATTTACATCATGTTCTATAGAGAGAATAGAAAGATCTTCTAGCCTTCTAGCACGGTTGATTAAAAATTTTTTGTTGTTGTTGTTATTGAGAATGGGATGCATAAAACTTCACACACATTTGAAGTACTGCTTCACATTTGTGCCTTACAAACACAGGATTCTCATAAATTTAATTTTCTATTTTTCCTTCAAAAAATATGATGTGGTTTTAATTTTATAGAAGGCACTATCAGTTTTATTCCTGAGGAAGGAATTTCTGTCTTGACTAGGATGGGAAGTAAATTCTCTGTCTACAGTTTTGCACATTTGGTGATTGAAAAATTTTTTATTGACAGTTTGCTTGGTCTCTGCATTTCTCAATCTCTTTCCCTTCAACAGCCTACCAATTTCCAGAGCTGGGAGCCATTAGGACACTTTTGCACTTTGATAAGACTCTGGGTTCTGCATATTTGTTTTGGCAGAGTGGGGGCTACCCATAATGGCTACCCATAAATTATCAATATACAGAAATGACTGTGAACCACATAAGTAATTCCCATTAAACACAAACTAAAATCCACCATCCCCTCACCTGGATCTCAAAATGCCTGCAGCCTCCTAACACCACCTGACACAGGAAATCTGACGACGGTGAGATGTTAAATTGTGGTTAAGTATGTTTTGTAAATTTCGTATAAACCTGTGATTACATGAAGGCACTTCTAGGGCCTTTCCAGGATTTTGGAAGTGGGTTCAAGCAAGTGGCATGTCCTGAAGCTTAACGTCATAGTTTCACATAAATGCCATCTCTACCTAAGTCTCAACATTTTTCTTCTCAAGCACATACTATTCCACCTTGGATAGTTATAAAGTATTGAGGCAAGGGATACAAGAGAAACCTAACTAGAGATTAAAGATGCACCAACAAAGGACACATAAACCAGCCTGGGCCAAGGAAAGTTTCGAGTGAAGAACCAGCACCTACCTTGTGCTGGCCTGTCTTAAGATAGCACTGTTGTGTATTAAGCCTCTTATCTTCACTTTCAGAAAATTAACACTAAATGCATCTAATTCCACATCCTGCCTATCTGCCTTATCCTGCCCATTGGTGCCAGAAAAGATCTGTTTTCTTTTCTTTTTCTTTTTTTTTTTTTAAGAATTATGATTAGAACACTTGTTTACAACAGATGAAGAGATTAAAACAAAAGTTGGCACGACTTTTGAATAAATAGTATAAAATAGAATAAAATAGTATAAAAACCTCCCAAGGAAAGAGCTCCATGCTGCAAATGAATTTATGTAACTTCAAGAGGAATAAGACACACGGCACTGAGCGGTTGTTCAGACAAGATGGAACAGCAGCCAGGAACCCCAGGGTGGAGTGGAGACTGGTGCACAGGGACTGGATCCTGGTAACTGCGAGCCCAAATTGCAGAAATGGAATGGTGGGCGTGGTTGAGCTATAGATACAAATCTAGATAATATTCTAAAATACATATCAAATAGATAGTATTAATAAGGTAAGGAGTAGCCAATAAAACGGCAATAGGATTGTCCATAATGAACCAGATATGGAAAGTATAAAAACCATATAGACTCCAATCCTGCAATGAAGAGATAAGTTAAATTTAGTCAAGTGGTGAAGAATATTAGCCTATAGAGGAAGTGTCAACTAAAGATCAGACAATTAAAAGTTGTAAGAGAGATTAAAGTTAAAAATTGGGGAAAGACACACATAATGTACCAGGTTGCACAAAATGGTGTGAGCATGAAAAATTCCATTGCCTCAAGGAGACACTCCACGTGGTGACCTCATGAGAAGTCCCCCTGGCCATTTTTAGTATCTAACTAGGTCCCTGCTCCTCTCTCAAATTCTTTAACTGACACTTCAACCTTGACCCTGATCTTCTGATACAGTAATCTCGGCCCAACGAGATCACACGTCTCTTCTTTTTATGTCAGTAAGTGACTTTGCAAAACTGGGAATACAGGAATGTTGAAATTAATCAAACCTACAGTATTAACACATTCATACTGTTGGGGAATTACTGAATTATTGGAATAATCTATGAAATATTATTTTTAAGGTGTTTGAAACACCTACTAGAACTTGACATTTTAGAATATTACATGTATGGACCATTTAATTCCAAAGGTATAAGAGAACTTTAAGTTTGTACAGTGTTTAAATATTTAAGAGGCCATAATTTACTAATGCATGCATTTGATTTACTACTTTTACTGGTTACTTTAGTTATTAGAAAAGCCTCCCGGTCCCATCCCACGCCTTTAACTTGTCAGGCGTGTCAGAGAATAACATCTCAGGCATTTGAGAGACTCAGATACACTAAATTTATAATTGTTATCTTTTAAAATATTTAAAGCAACTTAATGAACCATGCCTATCCATTCCTTTAATTATCTACGGAAACTAACATTAGATTGAATGTTCATCAAGGATTGCGTATAAGTAATCATTTGTATTTTCCACCTAAATTTCCAGATTTATAAAGATTTGTTTGTTAAATACCAACACTTTAGAAAAATGGATTTTTAAACCTGGCACCTTTAATACATTCAATGGTAATGAAAACCTATGCAGAAGTATGATTTATAAGATTTAAAGATTCCTTTGGTGGCAGGACACAACACACTGAAAGACAGAACTTTGGTTACTTACAGCTCCAAATGAGAGAAGGCTGCCAGGCAGGGCCACACAGCGGGTTGCACCTGGGGACAGGGTGGCAGCAACCGGGATCTGAAAGGGACAGCTTATATATGGCAAGCAGGGTGGGATTAGCTGGATTTCCCGGGCTTCCTATGGATTGGCTGATTTTAATAATTTTGGCCCGCCCTGGGGCATGGGGTTGCCCCTAACTGTTCGGTGCCTGGCCTGGTAGAGATTAGGATAAGTGAATGGTGGCCTCACGATGTACAAGCCTGATAAGGAAAAAGGTTGAGGTGTGGACGTAATCAGTCATTCAGGAAGAGTTCCCCTCTTGATTATCCTCTAGCCAGGTCCTCAGAACTGAGTCAAGACAGCCCCCAAAATTAAAAAAAAAACCCTACATCTATATCTATATATATATCTCAGTTGACTCCTTAATGTCTGACATCAGTTTTGAGCTCCATTATTGGGGGTATTTGAATGGTCGGAATAGCAGAGAATTTGAGAGAGGAGGAGTTGCCCTCAACAGCATAGAAAACATTTCATTATGACAGTAAAAAGGAGGATAGTAAGCAAAAGCATGAAAAATCATGATGATGATTTCGTGTGGAGCAGGCTTTGTGAGAGTGGCCACTTGATTGGTGGTGTCACCCACACACACGACATGAAGTAGTATTAATGATACTACAAGCATCTCTTTGACGAGCTAGGACAAATCTACTGTCAAAAACCATTTCTGCCAGCATTCCTCGGCCTTGATTAAGCAGACCCAATATTTGTTGCACTTTAGAAATATGAGATTCTAGAGTTTGGGACATGGGTAGGTTAGTGTCGATGATTTTTGACTGTTAGGCCTAACTTGTGGCCATGTCAGCAAGTCCCAGCAGAATGGTGAGTCTCCATATTACAGGTAGGAGCCTGCACCTTGGTGATGTTTGGCCAGGGTCAGGAAAAATGATCAAAGTCTGCATAAATGGAAAGATCACCCATGTAGTTTGTGGCTGGGAGGTACTGGAGGGGTGGAGTAGGGGAACGGAGCCCCCTCATTTGTCGTGCTACAGTGTAGTCCTGGGGTGCCATCTTTAGACTGAAAATCTGTAAGTGGGAATTACAAAGAATGGGACTGGAGGCAGACCACAATTTTTGTTGAGCGTGTGGAGAGGGTGAGGAGTTCATAATTCTTAGATATAGTGTGTACTGAGGAAACATGAGAGCCGTTGCCACTTGCCATGAGGGGGCACCCCAGATACAGAGGAGACGACAGTTTGCAACAGGTTTTAATTTCCCAGTGTTTTCCTTCTCTGGGCTGGATATCCGCTGGATGAATGTGTGGTATGGTATATGTGGAAGAAGACTGATGGCAAATCCAAGGGTTATGGATAGTCCATGCGAGAGAGGATACTTCCGTCAGATGGACATACCTGTTAGATGTCTGTGTAAATCTTCGAGAGGCTGGAGCTTCGGATTTGCATCTTACTTGCCTCGTAGTCTCTTAGAGGGCAAGAGAGATAGACATTATTAGGATACGTGAGACTAAGATGAGGGTGTGGGTGCTGAAAATTGAGGAGGGGGAGGGGAAGAGGATGAAGGGGAAAGAGTGGTTTGAACATTGAAAGGCCAGCAGAATTCTCCTGTTACAGCTAGCAGAGCACACAGTGTGGTTACTTCGGTAAGGCTGCCCTTTAGTCAGGAGAGATGGATGGTATTAGCAGCAACTTGAATCTTGGAAGCATTGTGGAAACATTGGACTTGGTCCCATAGGAGCGTAACATGGTGTAGGCTGAATTACAGTCATAGGGAAGAACTTATTGTTTTGCAGGTATTAAAAAGGAGAGTTGGGTCATGCAACAAGCAAACTACAATGTCTGGGAAGCCACTCCAGTCGGTGGGTCCCACTTTTTAAAGCAGGACTCAACAGTAATTAATTACTGAAAAACCAAGAGTCTGGGTCTTCTGTGGGTGGCGAGGCTTTCCCAGCTCTGTTGTGGTTGGAATTCCTGGCAGCTGGTTGGGACTCAGAGGTGAAATCATTCCTAGCAATCATCTCTTGGACAGAAGCCCTGTGATATGGTGCTACCCTTCCCATGTAGATAACCACTCAGGCTGATGTTTGTTTTATCTTTGTGGCTCTATGGTCTTGTACTGAGACCGAGTGGTTTGTGGAATTTGAAGATAGTGTTGGGCCCTGGAAGCTTGATTAGCGAATATCTTTTAAGTCAAAGGTTTTATGGGTGCGGAGCTGGCATGATGCTGGCATCCATGATACTGCCGTAATTAGAGCAAAGTGCCCGAGCTTGACAGGCATAATTAAAGCCCCACTTAAAAGTAGCTGACTCTAAAAGTTATCAATAGTCCAAAGGTTTTCCCAGATAGGTAATGAGAGGGGTTCTGATCCAAACAGGTTTTCAATCATAAGGCCCGATTTGGGTGCATGTGGTTAATAAGGTGTTAGGTTGTTTGACAATTAAAATGTCCATGGCTAAGGTTGGAGCTCCAGTGTTTAGCTTCAGACAAGCCCTCCAATGTAGCCAATTCCTATGGGGATTTTTCAGTCTCAGTTCTTTCTTTCTTTTTTTCCTTAAAGAACCCAATGCTATAAAGCAATCTGAAACTAAAGAAATCCTGTCTCCAGGTGGGTGCTCATTATCATCTTTGGAAACTCACCCTTGTGTTGTATTGTCACAGGAATCTGCTATTTCTTTGTTGGTTGGTGATGGAAAAGCCATTGAGATTTGGGGAGGGTACAACATTTGCATTAGCAAAATTCATGGCATTTGGACCTCAGAATTTGCTGTGTTTGTTTGAAATAATGGCTTATTTAAAGGGTTGGGGTTTCCAGATGGCAAACCAATGAAAGCACCTAGACCAAGACCAAGTATAAGCCCAAAGCCAACAGAGTGGTGTGCAGCTACATCTTAAAGGGCTTTTGCTGCTTGGTATTTCTTTCTCTCTGGTGTGAATTTTTACCAAGGAGGAGGTTCTGGCTTTATCATGGTGGGGTAGAGTGTTGGTTCTACCATAATTTTTAAAGGTGATTTCCATTAATCAAATGGATTTGCTTATGTCTTGATAGTCCACGTCATCTGTGGAAATGGCCCTGGAGCAATAATTTCAATTTCCTTGAGGGACTGAGACTGAGAGACTGGATTAACCATCCACCCATTATAGCTTGAATAGGATGAAAGATTGTTAGGTGGTAGAAATATAGGTTCAAATGAGTCTTTTAACAACTGGGTGCCCGCTGAGCCTTGAGGCTCACACTTAGTGACTTGCTTATGTGGAGCCATCCTTCCATCCCAAGAACAAATCCCACTTGATCATGGTGTATGATCCTTTTAATGTGCTGTTGAATTGGTTTTGCTAGTATTTTGTTGAAAACTGTTGCATCCATTTTCATCAAGGATATTGGCCTGTAGCTTCTTTCCTTGTAGTGTCTTTATCAGGCTTTGGAATCAGGGTAATGCTTTAAAGTGGGTTTGGAGGTGTTGCCTCCTCTTCAGTTTTTTACAAGAGTTTGGGAATTGGCATTAACTCTTTGAATGCTTGGAGAATTTACCAGTGAAACCATCTTGTTCTCAGCTTTTCTTTGATGGGAGGTTTTTAAATTACTGGTTCAATCTCCTTAATAGTAATTTATCTGTTCAGATTTTGTTTTTTCATTATTCAGTCTTGGTAGTTTGTATGTTTCTTGGTAATTTGTATATTTCTAGGAATTTGCCCATTTCTTCTAGATTGACCAATTTGTTGGCATATAATTGCTCACAGTAGTTTCTTATGATCTTTGGTATTTCTATGGTATTAGTTGTGCATATCAATTAGTGTAATGTACCACATTAGTAGAAGGAAAAATAAAAATCATTGTCACCATCTCAATAGATGCAGAAAAAATCATTTTATAGTGGTTTGTATTTTGCCTCAAATCAAAGGTAACATCAGATTTGAATGGGCTGGAGCCAGGTTTCAAGCCCAGTCCTTCTGATTTCACAAATACCACGCTCTTGCCCTCTGTTTCCTCTTTCCACAAACTGTAGAGAAGGAATTATTGAATTAGAGTGTTGGACCAGATGACCTACAAGATTTGGAATTGTGCTGGGGGGAACATCACTAATATATTTTGATTTTGTTATAATGGAGGTTAACAGGCATAGAGGACAAAGATATACAAATTTTAATCTGTAAATAACTGAAATGGAGTCATGTTAATTTCAAATTCTTTTCTTTTCAAAAATTACATGCAGTTGTTTCCCTGTTTCCTCATTTCCTCAATCTCTATGCACTTGTTGTTCTGACTTTTTGTTTCTGGACAACCTAGTGGGTGTGAAGTGATATCTCATTATGGTTTTGATTTTTATTTCCTTGATGATTAATACTGTTCATCTTTTTGTGTGTTTATTAGTCATTTGTATGTATTCTTTAGTGAAGTATCTATTCAGATCATTTGCTCATTTTAGATCAATTGGCTTAGTTGTCTTTATCACTGAGTTGTAAGAGTTCTTAATATATTCTAGATATAAGCCCCTTGTCAGATATATAATTTGTGACTATTTCCTCCCATTCTTTGGGCTGTCTTTTCTCTTTTTAAAGAGTGCTTCTTGAAGGACAAAAGTTTTTAATTCTGATGAACTTCAATTTACCAATTTTTTCTTTTGTTGCTCAGGCTTTTCATGTTGTATTTAAGAATCTTTTGTCAAATTCTGTGTCATGAAGATTTGATCCTATGTTTTCTTCTAAGAGTTGTGTGGGCTTTGCTCTTACATTTAGGTCTTTGCCTAGTTTGAGTTAATTTTTGTTGTGGTGTGAGATGATGGTACAACTTCACTCTTCTGCATGTGGTTATCCAGCTGTCCCAGCACCGCTTGTTGAAGACTATTCTTTCTCCATTTAATGGTCTCCACACCCTTGTTGAAAGTAAGTTGACCATAGATATATGGGTTTACTTCTGGACTCTCATTTCTATTCCTTTGATACATATGTCTGTCCTCGTACCAGTGCCACACTGTCTTCACCACCATTGTTTGTAGCAGGTATTGAAATCGTGAAGTGTACTGACCTCTTCTTGAAACAAAGATCTTCAAAATTCAACATTGTTATAGATTACTTTCCTTTAACTTTAAAATAATAACATCATATACTCTTGACTAAAGTAAGAAATTGTCAATTAGGAAAAGTCTGCTGTAAGAAAATGTGTGTAGTGTGTAGTTTTCAAAAGAATGTCCATTGATTCAAACAATAAAAAATTAAGTAATCTAGCAGGATACAAAATTAATATAAAGAGATAACCTTCATGTACATGAAATGTAGCCAGATAAGTGATAAAATGATACAATAAACTCTATTTACAGAGCAAGAGAAGATATAACACTTAGAAATAAACTTAACATGAAATTTGCAAAACCTGTGTAAGGCGAACACAAAGGTAGACTTGAAAAAATAAAAAGATACCCACGTTGCCATGTTTACTTTACCTCTTTGCAGTTTAAGGATTAGTAACTGACATTGGCTTCATTTTTCAATTTAAGTGTGTTAATACAGATGTTTGTAATAATAATCTTACTTTTGATTTTCAGTTCTGAGACAGATAAAGCACAGAACCTTGCAAGGAGTTTGTCACCTAAATGAAATAAGACATCACCTTGAATTTTTCTTACAGATACTCTCTTTGCTTTGCTTTCAAAAGACTTTCCCTTAGGATAAGTGCTTCTATAATAATTGAAAATTAAGGGGGGAGGGTATAGCTCAATGATAAAGCATGAGTTTAGCATGTATGAGGTCCTGGGTTCAATCCCCATTACCTCCATTAAAAAATTAAAATAAATAAATCTAATTACTCTCCCCCAAATAAAATAAAATTAGAAAAAAAAAAAAGAAACTTAATAGTTGGGCAACAGTTGGAGGGCAGAACAGAAGAGCTCATTAGCAAACCTTATCGCTTACACCCACTTCATAGCATATTCACAGTGTAGAATATGGCAACAGAAGATAAAACTTCTGTTTTGCTAACACCATATTTTTCTCTTAACAGAAATACATGTAAGAAAAGGAAAGACACAAAAGCCCCCTGTGCTATTTGATGCCTTGATATAAAGGAAGTTTGGGTGATAACAATGTTTTGAATTGTCCCTTTATATGTGGAGGTGAAGCATGGTGAAATCAGGAAGTGTGAGAGATAAAGTAAGAGATGGTATTTTATATATAAAGAGATGGTCAATTATGAAAGTGACAATGGGAAAGAATAATTGGGGTTTCAACCACAGGCACATGCTCAGGCAAACGAACATTAGGAAAAGGCAGATGTGGAAGGTAAGAATCTGGAAACTGATTCCCTGGAAAACTCTCTGTGTCCCTGCATTGTTTTCACGTACCCCTGAGGGCTGTGCGCTCCAGTGTGAAGACATGAAGCCATGATACAACCTGATTAATGCTTCATGTAAGATAAAGGTAAACTTACAATAGGCAAGAGCATTGGGTTGGAAATGTGGCCTCCTCCAGACAATGGTCTGAGACCTTAGGCAAGTGACTCTACCTTCTCAGGCCATGACAGTTCATCTCTAAGAAAGCTGGCAGACGAATCCCTAATGGCCCTTCCAGGTATGTATGTTTGCTTGGACAAGCTGAGCTCATTTAAAGAGGCCTGAACAGGGTCAACTCTCTTGAACAAAGATATTGCCGGCCCACAGGGTGAAAATGAACTGACATACAAATGCTGAAATGTGCATCAGAGTGATCATCTCGAGATGAGTCAGACAGAGACAAAAACTACTGGACAGTCACATGTATAGTAAGTAAAATAAGAATTCACCCCCAATCACATCCCTCCTAAACTGCTATGTTTCATTGATACCCTGTATGTCCACTGTCCCAGCTCTGAGCCTAGACGCTGTTTTCCTTCATATTCCCCAATGCTTTTTTTTCAACGTTAGTCACCATGCACAGTCACAAAAGAAATTATTTTTCTCCATGTGATGAGATCCTTCAAGATCCACTCTCCCAGCTGCATGCAATGCAGCATCATTGACTATAGTCACCAGGCCCCACGTTACACCCCACGACTTATTTATTTTATAACTGGAAGTTTGTACCCTTTGACCCCCCTTCACCCAAATGCTTTTGATGACGGTGCGTATCTGAAAGCCTCTTGAGGGTGATGTTGAACGGACAGCTCTGCTCTCACCTGGCAGATCTGTCATCTCTCTGACTTACCCGTCCTCCTCTTGGTCCCCTTCATTCTTTGTAGATCTGTTGAGGTTTGCAGTTTTATCTTTTCACACTTTGGGTAGCTGTTTAACTATTATAGGCTTAACCAAAGTCAGTTAATTTTGGCTTTCGTTTCCAAAATACACGTCACCCACTGGGTATTTCAGGGACGGGTTACTGAAGGTGAAACATACTGGTTCAAAGGTTTTAGTCTGTTTGCTCCTCTTAAAGAAACAATGGTTTCCATCACCCAACCTTACCCCTCACCACTGATTTCAAAATACCAGTGTGGATTCTAAAAGCGAGGCATGTATGAAAACCTTGTTACCTGAAATGTGCTGAGGTCAGAAACTAGCCCTTCCCTTTATAACGTCTATTCAAGGAATTAGAGAAATAAAGGTTTTTTATAAAAAGCCAAGCACCTCTTGGGCCCCTTCCTTCCTTCCTTCCTCTCTCCCTTCCTTCCTTCCTTCCTCTCTCCCTTCCTTCCTTTCTTCCTTTCTAAATGTGTTTCTGAGAGTAAAACTCTACTAATTAGACTATTTTTTTTTTTTTGGTGGTGAGATGTAATTAAGTTTTTTGTTTGTATGTTTTATTTATTATTTATTTATTTAAATGGAGGTACTGGAGATTGAACCCAGGACCACATGCATTTTTTTTTAACATTTTTTACTGATTTATAATCATTTAACAATGTTGTATCAAATTCCAGTGTAGAGCACAATTTTTCAGTTATACATGAACATACATATATTCATTGTCACATTTTTTTCTCTGTGAGCTACCACAAGATCTTGTATATATTTCCCTGTGCTATACAGTATAATCTTCTTTATCTATTCTGCAATTTTGAAATCCCAGTCTATCTCTTCCCACCCCCCGCCCCTTGGCAACCACAAGTTAATATTCTATGTCTGTGAGTCTATTTCTGTAGGACCACATGCATGTTAAGCACACACTCTACCACTGAGCTATACCCTCCCCTCTCTACTAATTAGGCTTTTGACACTTGGGTGTGATCATATTTTCCAAGTGGTTTCAAAAATAACACACCCTAATCCCATTAAAATATATATGCTTGTGGATCAGAAGTCTTTTCTGTCCTTAAATTCAGGGCCTCTTATACCCCAATGTTTGCTCAGTTTTCCTAAAGTACCATCTCCTTGTTCACTCACCTCTTAAGAATTTATAGCTTTTCCTTTGCTATCTATTAAATTCAGTCTGAATGTCTCAGCCTCATTAATTTGGGACTGATTATTTCAGAGCACCTTAAACATAAAACAGTACAACTCTGGTACTTACGGGACACACTCCAACATTTTAGAAATGGGAGAACTGAAATCTGGGGTTGAATATACGTGTTAAGCCCATTTCTCCTGACTCCCAATACCTGTGAAGAAAGTTGGACACTTCTTATTGAAGCTTATCTAGAAAACAGCTTGGAAACAGAAAGACCAAGAAGGTGGGGGAACCCAGCTTTCAGTATGGCAGGGATGGTGATGTTGAAGGCTCAGGTGTCTGTGGGGGAAGGACATGATTCTTGGAGCAGGGTTTCAGCCCACTGGACGAGGGGAAGAAAATCACTTCTTTCTGCTTTTTTCTCTTGGGAATAAGTGTGCTAAACTCTTCATGGCTTATCTCTTTTAAGCCTCACAACAAGCTTTTAAGACTTCCCACGAGGAGTAGGTACTCTCATAGCCCTATTCTGTGTATAGTAAAAATGAGCTTAAGCAACTTTCCATGGGCAAGTAAGTGGTAGACTTGAATTCAAAGCAAGGCTGTCTGACTTGAGAGACTTGAGAGGAAATCTTTAAATGAATACTCTGTATAGCTAGAGAAGGCTGCAAAGGACCTGGCCCACCTGGGCAGGACATGGGTTGTGTTAGAAAATACCTAAGACTTTAGAAAATGGATAGTATTTGGAGGCCCTTTTCCCTTTTGCTGCTAAAAGGCCAAAAAAAAAAAAAAAAAAAAAAAAAGATTCCCATACCTGGAAAGGACCTTAGAAATTAGCTAGGAAACTGAGGTCCATGGGGGTTTATTGATTAGCCAAAGGTACCAAGCCAGTTGGTTGAAGAGCTAGTAATACTGGAATGCCAATTTTTGGGACCCTTTCCCACTACTTTCCGTTACTTCAGTGTAGTATATTTTAGGTATCAAATGGTACAGGAAAAAAGAGTGAAGGAAGAAGTTTTCAGAAAGAGAGCAAGATTAGGGCTGGGTCACTAGGAAAGGAAACTGAGCCATGAACATGGCCTTGAAGATGGTCGCATGTACATTTTGAAAAGAGGGGAAATCGAGGCGATTTCTAGCAAGAGCATGTTCCTTTCTCTCACTACTCTGTCCAACAGACTTATAATATGGTCATTAATATCTTCTATCAAATTCCATTGCCATAACCTTGTTTAGTTTTCATCACTACCTGGAATGTTCTTATTCCTTTTTTTCAATTCAAACCTACCCCTTAAGATCTGCCTCAGTTCTCCCCACAGTGAAACCCTGCCCAGGCCAATTTTTCCCCTAAGTTGTTCTTTTCCTCATCTGTAGTTCCTTCAATTCTCATGGTCAAAATTGACAAGTATCACCTTGGGCATCAAAGCTTGCCTTCCAGGAGCTCCACAAGTGTGTCATGTATGAGACTTGAGGGCAAGAATTCTCTCTCTATTTTTTTTAATGGAAGTACCAGGGATTGAACCCAGGACCTTGTGCATGCCAAGCACGCACTCTGCCCCTGAGCTATACCCATCCCCAAGAGTTCTCTCTTTTGTTTCTTAGGAAGTTTGTATTTATATTTTCACAAACTATTTAATGAGTGGCTCCTAGAAGTCAAGCACTTGACTAGATGCTGGTACACAAAGATGATTCAGGCCCTGACTTGGCCGACAGTGAGAAGGCAAAGCAATGGAAAGGACAAGAATGCAAATTCTTGTTGTTTAATTATAAAAATGTTTATTATGGAGGTTTGTTCTAGATCCAGCAAAGTGCACAGATGAGGAAGTAGTCAACCTTATTGTTTTTTTTTATGTGATTTCTTATACTTTTTTTTTTAACATTTTTTAATTGAATTATAGTCATTTTACAATGTTGTGTCAAATTCCAGTGTAGAGCACAGTGTTTCACTTATACATGAACATACATATATTCATTGTCACATTTTTTTTCTCTGTGAGCTACCACAAGAGCTTGTACACACTTCCCTTTGCTGTACAGTGTAATCTTGCTTATCTATTCTGTGTATGCCTGTCAATATCTACAAATTTTGAAATCCCTGTCTGTCCCTTCCCACCCCCTGTCCCCCTGGCAACCACAAGTTTGTATTCTATGTCTATGAGTCTGTTTCTGTTTTGTATTTATGTTCTTTTTTTTTTTTTTTTTTAAGATTCCACATATGAGCAATCTCATATGGTATTTTTCTTTCTCTTTCTGGCTTACTTCACTTAGAATGACATTCTCCAGGAGCATCCATGTTGCTGCATATGGTGTTATATTGTCATTTTTTTATGGCCGAATAGTATTCCATTGTATAAACATAACACATCTTCTTTATCCAGTCATCTGTTGATGGACATTTAGGCTGTTTCCATGTCTTGACTATTGTAAATGGCGCTGCTATGAACATTGGGGTGCAGGTGTGATTTTGAAGTAGGGTTCCTTCTGGATATATGCCCAGGAGCGGGACTCCTGGGTCATATGGTAAGTCTATTCCTAGTCTTTTGAGTAATCTCTATACTGTTTTCCACAGTGGCTGCACCAAACTGCATTCCCACCAGCAGTGTAGGAGGGCTGCCTTTTATAACCCTATTTTTTTTTTCCTGTAACTACCCTTCAAGACATGTTGGGGCACAATAAATAAAATAAGTTAGACACAAACGACTTATACTGTGAGTATAACTCTATGCGTGGCCCCATAACAATTCAGTGAAGTATATAAAATTTGAAGAAATTCTGAATATCCTTCATAAAATTACCAAATTTGTACTCGGAGTCCTGCCAAGACTAACAACATCTATTTTTATTTTTTTTCCCCATTTCTCTAGTTTTAAGTACTCTTGAAGCTCTCTGTGACTGACAAACTCCCAATCAATCTTTCAAGGTCACTTGGTTTGAAGATAGAGTCTGTAATTGGAAGGGGCCAGGAATACACGCCAGAGTGAACTCTCATTCTTTCTGGATAATGTAGATATATTTGCTTTTCCTAGGGAAACCGGAAACAGAAAGGCTTTCCCCCTCCATTTATACTAAGGGAGTGGGAAGAGAGGAGTGAATTCATCCAGGCACACTTGGGATCAAAGTCAGGACCAGGGGCAAAGTTCTGGGCCCAACAGTAACTGTTTAATAAACTCTTGTTCAGTGAAGGCCCTTAAGGCATGTGCCCCCTTGAATCTTCTCCTGGGTTATAATTTTTTAAAAGGCTATCCATTCCACTTAACTCTCTGGCTTAGGAGTGCCAGTGCTCGGAGGTTTAAGCTCTGTTCTAGCTTAGCTAGCAGAGCATGCTCAAAGGTACTGGCACGGGGACCTGCTTTGTACTCTAGGAAGCTGCCTGCACAGGGTGTCAGAAGTTCGAGAAATCGGATTTGTGCAAGTGAAAAGGACACTGCCAGCCCTGGAGATGTTTCAGAACCACCACAGTTGTCTGCCAATGGCTGTATAAGGCATTGTGAGGGTAAGAGGGGACAGAGAAGGATCATCTAACATGGCCTATGGAAAAATGGCTCTTTTCTCTACCCTGGCGTAACAGAGGCTCATGGAGAAGGAAAAAATCACTTCAGATTCCTCTCCTATCAGTTATTAAAGGATGCAATGCATAAAATATGTTTATGGATGAATTATAATGAAGTATTCTGGTGAGATTGTACCGAGTTAAAATACCCTGCGACCCATCAGTGGGGCCAGGGTGGGCTGGACTAATGTGTCGACCGTGCAGGTCAATGCCACAGCACCAGAGCAAGGTCTGAGCAGCCCTCCTCAAGCCTTGAGAAGAAAGAACAAGGGGAGAAGAGTCAGCAAAGGGACGTGTATGAGCCAGAAGGGCCAAACCAGTGGGTGAGGCCAAAGGTTAAGGGTGGGATCGAAATTGGGAAAGAAGTCAAAATGAGCCACTGGAAGCAACTGGAATAGAGCCATAACAAGGCTGACAAGCATTCACTGGATTTTGCAACTGGAGGATAACTGCTCGCCCTAGAGAGCGCAGGTGCAGAAGAGTAAGGGTGCAAAGTTCAGTGCGTAGAAGATTAAATGGCAAGGGAGCATGACAGGGCAGACTTCTTGCTTTTAGGAGAGAGGCCATAAGGGAGGAGGGAGTTCAGGCACGATAACTGGAGGCTTTCCATTTTGCTTGTTTTCAGATGTGAGTGAATTAAGTTTTTTACCTGCTAAGGATAAAAAAAAATAGAATAGGAAATTATTGAAGACATAAAGGAAACTGAGAAAAACATGTGGGTTTGATTGAGGTTCAGAGCTCAGCTAAAAGGATTATGTTTAGTTGGAGGAGAGAAAATTCTTTCGGTGAGAGAAAGAGAGAGAGGAAGAGAGACAAAGGGAACGAAGACATGGATGGAAAAGGGCCAGGTAATTTTGCAGCTAGGACATGTTGAAGAGGTCCAAGCCAGAATGCTTCATTTCCTCTGAAAACCTGGGTCTTGGGCAAGATATGGAGATTGCAAGATTGTTGTGAAGAGCAAAAAAAAAAAAAAAAAAAAAAAAAGAGGTAAGCAAGGAAACGGAAGAGGATTTTCATAGAACGATTAGAGCATAGCCAAACCATTTTATATCATTGCCAATTCCATGCTTCAGGGAAGAAAGCATTAATACTTCGTGAGCAGAAAGTTTCAAAGTCAGCCGACCGGAAGACATGGACTCGGTTGCTGATGGGACACATCATATAGTTGTCATCCTTCCGGTTCCCTTCTCTGTGGCACAGTTGTCCTGTGGGTCCTGTCTTCAGAATGTTTCAAACAAGGATGCTGTTGGCCTTGGTCTCGGTATCCTTACAATTACTCTCCATCACTTGAGCTTTCTGGATGGAGTCTTTATTCCCTCCAAAAGTATCAAAAAGAAGCTGCTGAACATGGGTGTCATAAAAAAGGAGAGAGCACACTGTAGGATTAAAACAAGTTTAATCCACTTTCTGAATTTTTCAAATTATCTCTCCTAGTCAGAAAATATGCTCTTTGAGCAAGAATCATATATAGTCATCAAATATGTTTGCCAGGACAGAATTTCCATACAATGAAAACCCTTTTCTGCCTCATATCTTCCTTCTTGAGTGCATTAGTTCCAATGAGACTATAACTTCTGGTTTCTGAATAAAGTAAAAATTTGATTAATCAAGGTTTACCTATGCCACAAATCTTTACAATGACCTTCCCTCATTTCCTTTATTGGTTTAATTATAGCCTGCTTTTTATTTCCTTAATGCTGGCGTAGTGCTAACACATGATTGAAAATTAACCTAAATTTTGTCCTCGTTCATATTGTATTATATTTCCATAACTTTATTTTTAAAAAGCATAGAAATTCAGTTGTAAGAAACAAACTCTTAATAGAAAGTTAATACTGTCATGCAGCTAAAATGTGTAGACCTTTCTTCAGCCCTGGCTTCTCTACAATAGCCTGTCCTCTCCTCTCAAGGAGCTTACTGTCCAGTGGAGGAGACAAAAATGTAAAATAAATTCAATATAATGTGACGACTGTTAGAATGGAGATAGGTGGGAAATATTCAGAGAGAGTAGAATTGTCCCTGGCTGACAAAGACAGGGGAGGTGAATGTTGGAGAATGCGGGTGACCTGTTAATTAACTGAATTGAGACTTTTTAAACAGAGAGAATAGCAGCTTTAAAAACAGAGTGAATAGGGGAAAGGACATTTGGGTTCAGGAACTACAAGTAATTCAGTTCACATAGTATGTCTGTCCTTTCTGTTTGGCCACACTGAGGCTCTGTAACAAATCACCCCACATCTGGTGGCTTAAACAATGACCATGTATTATTCATCATGCATCTATGGGAAAGCTGAGGGGTTCTGCTCATCTAGCCACATTCTGTCCATCGAAACAGAGTTCACTCTTGCATCTGTGATCTCCTGGTGTGTAGCTGGGAGCTGGTGGTCTAACATGGCCTCGGCTAGGATGGCTGGTCTCCGCTCTGTGTGAACACTGATTCTTCACCAAACTGCCCAGGGCTTGTTTTTGTGGCAGAGACCAGTTCTAAGACAGAATGAAAGCACCACGAGGGCTTCTGAGGACTGGATATGGAACAGCTGCCCCATCACGTTCTATTAGGCAAAGCAAGTGACCGGGTCAGCGCAGATCTGAGGAGTAGGAAAGTCAGGAGGCACTGCAGGGTCACGTGGCAGAGTGTGGCGGGGTAGGGAATGGGGTCACTTTTTGCTGTCAATCTATGTCACCGTGTAGGAATGGAAGGGGCACGTGAGAAGGAGAGGCTGGAAAGTTTGTAGCACCCCATGCCTTGTAAATGGAGGTAAGAAACGCGAACTGGAGGGTCAAGTGAAACTTGAAAGGATTTGAGACAGAGCAGTGACTGGATCAGTTTCTCACTTTAGGAAAATAACTCTGGCAGCAAAGAAGAGGTTGGATTGGAGGCGTCAGACCTTTTCCTTGTAAACAAATATCTGAGATGGAACTCTGCATAGTTATCTATTTATTTATATCCCACCTCATTCCAAAAAAGATATGATGCCGCAACTCTTCCATAGTTGCTATCAAAAATATATGTATTTATGCCCTGTCTGATTTTGAAAGGAATTCAAAGCAGCTCTAGTTGAATTCGGCCCAAAAAATCATCTTGGAAGTATGTCGTTGTCTGTCTTAGCTGAGCTACCAGTAAATGAAACTCCCAGAGCTTCTCGCCAGAGTATTCCTGGAGGTGAAATAAACAGAGGTGAATTTGGCTGCTTAAAAACACATGTAAGCTCTTTATTTAGAACTCTGATTCCATGGTGGCTGAAGAGAAAGAAAGGTATGGCAAAGCAGGATGAGTTCAAAAAGAATATTTGCCATTCCAGTCCATCTTAGGAAACACTGCAATAATTTCTGCTTAGCAGACACAAAAATAGGCTGGTAACGCCGATACCCTGCGTGGAGAACAAAGCTGAAATAACCAAAAAGCCTCTGCAGAGACTGAACCAGTGACTGGCAAAGGCTCTCAGTCTGTTGTTAATGCTGGAACAGACTTGAAAAGATCTGTGTTTGGTTTCACTCTGTATTTGCATATGAAAGCAAAGTCAAGTAGAAGCCAGGGTTAGAAGCACTCAGATTTTCATAGAGGGTCTTCTTGAAACTCAATCAGTTTGGTTTTTAACAACCAACAGGGAAAATTCACTTCTTAAATTCCATGTTGGTCAATGTGCTAAATCCAATAGTTTTTAGGATGAAGAACCTCGATCCTACTATTTTCAATGGATTGACCTACATTTATTGAAGATGCATGGTGCAGCCCTATGCTGGATACTGGGGCTACAGAGATGGGTAAAATATGCTCCTTGTTCTTGCATTGTTCACAGACAGACACAGAATAAGACAAAGGGCCACAGAATTTGTTAAGTGCTGGTACCTAAATGTGCCATGATACCACAGGAAAGGGGACAGAAGGCTTGGTTTACCCTGTATTACTGCCTTTTTGTCACAGAGTTCATATTCTTGGGACAAAAGGCAGAACAGAACAGTGTTCTCGCTTTCTGCACACTAACCTGTGCTGAGGCTCATTTACTCACGGACCTCTGTTACCCAGGCGATAGACGGTGCTTCCAGCTGGTACTACTACATGTGCTTCTTGCGTCCAAAATGATCCCCGAGAGCCTGTGACACTAAATGGTGTGTATGCACAATTGAGGTGTTTGTCTTTTTATTTACAGAGACGATATTACTAATTAGGGTGACACAAGTCCTCCATTTCCTGGTACACCCCCAGTTTATGCCTGTTATCCCAGAGTATTTGTTAGTAACACCCCTCTCTAAAGAGTACGACTTCGGATGATAAATTATATAGTCACCGTACTAGTGCGAACGGGAGAGAACGGGAGATCCTCAGTTAAACATGAGCAACTGAGCTGGCTTTCCAGTCGTGATTTCTCTGGTGGGCTCAAAGTTATCTCCCCTCTGCTGCACAATCCCTTTTATGATCAGGGATGTGAAATCTCACAGTGCCTAGCCTAATTTAAACAGTGTTGTTTGTTGTTTGTGGTCGTGCAACCAAGTTTTTCTCAGAGCAAGACTGACTCGTCCGTGTGGGGATTATGACCATGGGGACCCATTACTCCCCTGCAGTAACCAAGAGGGAAGCTGACCCCCATCACAGCTTGATAACTGCAACCTTGGCAAAGAGGAGGAGAGACACCCTCTCTGTGTACTCTACACCTGAACAAAAATTCTCAGGCCAGTCTTGAATTTTCCCCACAGTGTCACTTCAATTCTTGAGTATTTGTCAAATATTTGTCATACTTCCTAAAATATGCTGAAAATAAAGGTTTTAAAGAGAATTTTTAAAGTTACCAGGACAGAACCTTTTTTGCTTGAGGTTGGGGGGGGGGCAGGGATTTAAGCCTCTAGTCTCTTTTCCTGTCATAAATTATGCATTCGTTTTTCATGAAAATTGATGGCTCATTGATCAACCATCCTTGGGTCCTTTACAAATTGGATGTTACTCAACCATTCTTTGTTTGGTTACTAGGTTGGATTTCTTTATTAACTGCTCTTTGGAAGGAGCCCAGTTTGAATGTAGCTTCATTCCATGAACTACTGGAAAGACAGACCGTGGTCTCCAGGTCAGTTTTGAGTCTGAGCTTTGCCAGACTATAGCTGTGTGACCTGGCGTAGGCTGCTTACTTTTCAGACCACAGTTGCATCGTTTGTCAAACGAGGATATTAGGGTCTAGCTCTTTATGGTGCCGTGGGGACCATAACAAGCCTTTATATCCGGTAGATACTGAACTCATGCTAATTTCTTTCTCTTCTCATCCTGCTAAAGAAAATATCTGTCCCAACCTTTTGATTCTATAATTGTAGGGATTTTATTTTACCCCCATGAAACTACCTACAATAAAAGAAATCTTTGAATATAAATATCCTTAAGTAACATAAATACTCTTGGAGTGACACCAGTGGTTCATTAGGCTTCAGATTTGGGGACTCTTTGGCTAATTCCAGTGAAGTTGTCTAGCTTAAGGACATGAAAAGCTGGTAGGCTGTTTCTATCTGTACATATGAAGTATTAGATTAAACATTTGTTAATTAACTTAAATATAGCTTTCTAAAATTAGCTGGGGTTACTTTTGTGAAAAGGTTTTAAAATATGTAAAAAGACAGGTTGCTCTAGCAATAGACAATACTGGCCACATAAAAATAGTAGACACTGTCACCTTATTCTGGAAGAAATACATTGCAGCATGTGAGACAGTTTTAGAAGGGTGAACTTGGAGAGTATGTCCAAAAGCGGAAATTCTTTAGAGGACACATACTGATTATAAGACATTCATGGTATAAGTCAAATGTTTTTTTAAAAAATGTCATTTAGAGGGAACAGATAGATCTTCTGCTGGGAGAACATACTCCATTGGGAGCCCAGTGGAAAGATATCTGATGAGGACTGGAAAAGGGACAAGTATGCATGGAGGTGTTGGAAGTGGAAGAACGGAGCACAAAAACAGTGGGGGGCAGAGAGGCAGGTGCCGCATGTGAAAGGGAGACTTTGAAGGGGGAACATGACGACACCAACTGGAACTGAGAAACTAAATCAGGGAAATATCTTCTAGTTATTTGTGCAAACGTCACCCTGGCAGGGAAGAAAACGACCACCCATGCTCTCACACCGCTCACCCTTTTTTTTATTAACCTCTCATCTTTTTATTTTCTTCTCGAAAGTACTGATTATGTTTTTTATTGAAGTATAGTCAGTTTACAATGTTGTGTCAATTTCTGGTATACATCATAGTGCTTCAGTCATATGTGAACATACATATATTCATTTTCATATTCTTTTTCACCGTAAGTTACTACAAAATATTGAATATAGTTCCCTGTGCTATACAACTTGCTTATCAATTCTGTGTATTGTCCATCTCCCCCAGCTGCGATAAATGAGGGCAAGGACTGTCCATTTTTTCTTTTGGTCACTTTTATATCTGGGGCATATGGTAATCCTGATTTCTTCAATGAATGAATGATGAATGAATGTCCATGTAAACCAGCTATCTTAGGATGAAAAATATGGTGTCTTCTAGGAGAAAGGAATATTGCATGTTAATTCTATTCAAAAAATTGTTTTTCACTCTTTAATTCAACACTTATTTACTGAGCACATACTACATGCCAGGTACAGTTCTAGGACCTGAGATTATAGCAATAATCAAAGCAGACAAAGCCCCTGACCTCACCAAGTTTACATTCTAGTTGAGAGACAGATAATAAATAAGACATGCTGTTGCTAAATCTCGCAGGCAGTTTTTATTCAAAATTTATTGACTTATACGCTCACATGTATAAACTCTGGCAGAATATGAGGTAGATAGAAGATCTCTAAAACCAGAAAATTCTCATTCTAAATATATGCCTACAAAAGATTTCTTAGAGTGAATCCTTCATTAAGTTGATTTGGGGGCATTTTGCTTGTTTTTATTTATTTGTGTTTCTTTGCAGATGTAGATATTACTGACATGGTGTATTTGTCTCCATTCGATACATACAAAAATAGCAGTGTGCATGCCCCAGATATAAAAGGACCAAAGAACGGTGTGATTTTAACCTCCAGAAAGAATCAGAGAGGGAAGCACAAATACTAGGAGCAAGGTCACATGGAGAAGAGAGACACAAGAAAGAGAGGTGAATGTGCCGTATATTCTGGAACACATTCTCATCTTCATTCTCACTTCCTTCCCCCTGCAAAGGGACAGAACATAAAAAGCACCTGGTTATGAACATTAGTAAAAAATGTAAAAATTTTATTATTCGATGAATATGAGGCAACCATAGTCTTGTTTGCCAGTTAATTCTGGCTAAAGATAAAAACAAAGTCACTTAACTAAGAGAAACACCAAAAAGGGCAAAGACATGTAAAATTAAGAAATATGTAGGAGTACTAACATCATACTAACATTTGGAATGAGCTAAACTTTGTGAAAAATGTAAAGAACAACATGTTAGCTATTATGCCTGACATGTCAAATGTAATTCTACACCATGTTTCTTTATGATTTTTACTAACCAGGATTCTTTGCAAAGATTTTGGCTACCTCTTAGAGTAGATGCTAGCATCTAGAAAATGATCAGCTTCTGTTTTTTGGCAAGTGGAGTGATCTTTAAATTGTAAAGGGTAGAACAAATAAAAGGATTATAAAAGAATACAATGAATCATTGTGTGCCAACAAATTAAATAATCTAGATGAAATGGACAAATTCTTAGAAAGACCTAAGCTACCAAAAATAACTAAAAAAGAAAATAGAAAAATCTAAATAGACTTATAACAAGTAAAGAGATTGAATCAGTAACTAGTAAATTTCCAATAAGAAAAGTTCATGACCAGACGGCTTCACTGGTGAATTCTTCCCAACATTAAAGAATAATTAACACTAGTCCTTTTCAAAACTCATCAAAAAGTAAAATCTTTTCAAACTCTTCCTAAAACTTCCAAGCTCATTCTATAAGACTGTGATACCAAAACGAGAAAAAATAGGTAACAAGAAAAGAAAACTTAGACCATTGTCCCTTGTGAATTAAGATGGAAATTAAAACCACAGTGAAATACTACTTCACACTCACTAGGATAGCTATAATAATCTTTGAAGATGGGGGAGATATTTTTGCTGTTCCTCAATATAATTATATACGTTTACAGTTAAACACAGAATTACTATCTGACCCAGCAATCCAACTCCCAGGTATATATCCAACACAACTGAAAAGAGAGACTCAGATACCTTTACACCAATGTTTATTGAAGCGTTGTTCATAATCGCCAAAGATGGAAAAAACCCAAATGTCCATCAATTGATGGACAACAATGAATAAACAAAATGCCATATATCATTCAATGGAATATTAGTGTGTCATAAAAAGGAATGAAGTACTGACACAAGCTACATGAGTGAACCTTAAAACATTAAGCTAAATGAAAAATCCAGGCATGACAGACCACATATTATATGACTCCATTTATGTGTAATGTCCAGAGTAAGCAAATCTAGAGAAAGAAGATTCGTGATTGTTAGTGCTGGTGGGAGAGGGGTTAGGGAGGGACTGCTTAATACATATGGCATTTCTTTGGGGGATGATGAGAATGTTCTGGAATTAGATAGTGGAATGGTTCCACGTGTTGAGAATGTACTAAAAGCCACTGGTGTGTATACTTTGAAATGGTTAAAATGGCAAATTTTATGTTAGGTGAAGTTTACCTCAATAAAAATACATGCAAGGCTGATAGGAAAATAGGGTTTGGGATATAAACACATAAATCCCTCAGTGGCACATTAAAAACAGGTAGAAATATAATTTATGAAACCGATAGGAGTCGAATAAAATTGGTAGCATAGTCTTACAGATATTAAGATTAAGAAATGGATAAATACTGTAATACATATTGTACTTTACCTTGAAAAATATCTGAAGGGCGCTCACAGAAGTGGGTGCCTGCACTCCCAGCAGGTTTCCCTGTCTGGGCTCCCACATCCATCACCATGTGTACCAGAGGAAGAAGGCAAAGTAAGAGAGAAAACAGAGAAAATAATAATAATAATAATAATAATAATAATAATAATAATAATAATAATAATAATAATAATAATAATAATAATAATAATAATAATAAATAAAAACAAGCTGAGAGGCAATGGGAATATTAAGGAGAGTTTAATGCAGGAGCACGTGGCTTTGGCCATCAGAAGGCTTATAGCTTGAGAGTTTCCGAGAAGTGGTGACAGCTGTTCAAAGGAACTTTGTAACACCAGATTTGGATGGATGTGGCCCAGTGTAGTCATGAAGTATGTACCTGTATGCATTTTAAACATCCCTACACAGCTCCATTCAGCCCAGTGCAGTCTACAACACTCACTTAACAGTTCCGGTTGGAATAACTTAAGATTTTCAAAACATGCATTAAAGCAGAACTGATTGTCTTTTATACATTTTTCGTATAACTAGGGCAAATTTCTAAGATTACCCTAAAACTCAACAAATAGTAGGTTCTTAAAGATTAACTTCAGTGTAGACTCTAAACACATATTAATAAGTTCTTCACATTGTTATATTAAAATTCATGGCCTATCTTGTACTTTAAATAGATTGTTTACCCATGTGTGATTTTGTAATATCATCCTTTGGCCATTTGGAAAATATTGGTTCATTGAGTTACTAGCAAAACGAATCCAACAACATTAAAAACAAAAAAAGGATTATATTCCATGACCACATAGGATTTATCCCAGAATGCAAGGTTGTTTCAACATATGAAAATAAATCAATGTAATGCACCATATTAATAGCATAAAGGGCAGAAAACACCTGATCATCTCAACAGATGCAGAAAAGCATTTGACAAAATCCAGTATCCTTTCATGATTAAAAAAAAAATTAACAAATCAGGAATAGAAGAAAACTTCCCCAACTTGATAGAGGTCATCTACAAAACCCCATGGCTAACGTCATACTTAATAGTAAATGCCTGAAATGTTTCCCCCCAAATCAGGAATAGGGCAAGGATATCCATTCTCACCGCTTCAACATTCAACATACAGTTCAGCACTGTGGGGTTTTAATCAGCATAATTAAGCAAGAAAGGGAAAGGAAGAAGTAAAACTACTCATATTTGTAGAGGACATGATCTTATATCTGAAAAATCCTAGGGAAGACAGGATAAAAACACCTATTCCAGCTAATAAACAAGTTCAACAAAGTTTCAGCATACATGTAATTATGCAAAAATCAGTTATATTTCTATAACACTAGCAATGAAAAATCTGAAATTTTTGAAAGTTCCATTTACATAGTTTCAAAAAGAATAAAATTGTTACAAGTAAAATCAACAAAAGGAGTTCATGACTTATATGCTGAAAATGACAAAATTTCATTGAAAGAAATTAAAGGCTTAATAAACGCGAAGACATCCTATGTCATGGATTGAAAAACCTGATATTGTTATGATGGCAATACTCCCCAAACTGATCTTCACAGTCAGTGCAATTTCTATAAAAATCCCAGCTGTCTTTTTTGTTTTTTAACAGAAATGGACAGTTTATTCTAAAATTTAGATAGAAATGCAAGAGACTCAGATAGCTCAAACAATCTTGGAAAAGAACAAAAATGAAGGACACACATTTACCAATTTCAAAACTTACTACAAAGCTGTAGTATTCAAAACAGTGTGGTACTGGCCTAAGGAAGGACATATAGGACACTAGCTGACATTTGAAAGTACAGGAATAAACATTTACAGTCAACTGATTTTCAACAAGGGTTCCAAGAATATTCAATGCAGAAAGGTAAACCTGCACAACAAACCATGCTGGGACAACTGGATATCTATATGCAATAGAATAAAGATGGAACAACTGTCTTACACCATATACAAAAATTAATTCCAAATGGTCAAAGGCCTGAATTTAAAACTATGAAACTCTTAGAAGAAAACATTAAGGAAAACAGACATAAATTTTATAACCTCGGCTTAGTCAACAGTTTGCCTAAGATATCCAAGGATAACCCATGGAATAGGAGGAAATATTTGCAAATCATATATCTGATACAGGACTAGGATCCAGAATATAAAAGACTTCTTGTAGCTCAACAGTAAAAAGACAAATATCACAATTGAAAAATGGGTAAATACTTTGGATAGGCATTCTTCAAAGAAGATGTGCAAATGGCCAATAAGCATGTGAAAAGATGCCCGAAAGCATTAGTCATTATGGAAATGCAAGCCAAAACCACTATGAGACACCACTACACACCCACTAAGATGTCTATAATCAGAATGTTGAACAAGGACAAGTGTTGGCTAGTATGTGGAGAAGTTGGAATCCTCTTATGCTGCTGATGGGAACATAAAACGGTGCAATTGCTTTTGAAAACAATTCATCAGAAGGTTAAACGGGGTGAGAGGTAGGGAGGACGGTATATGTCAGTGGCAGAGTGCATGCTTAGCATGCATGAGGTCCTGGATTCAACCCCCAGTACCTCCGTTAAATTAAAAAAAAAAAAAAAAAAGGTGTAACAGTGTGTCCCTGTTACACTCATGGGTGTACATCCAAGAGAAATGAAAATACATGTCCACCCCAAAACTTGTATGCAAATGCTCATAGCAGCATTATTCATAATAGTCAGAAAATTTAAACAACACCAATGCCTATCAGTTGATGAATGGATAAGTAACATGTGGTACATCCAAACAATATTATTTGGCCCTAAAAAGGAATGAAGTAATGATATAGGACAGAGTCTAGATGAACACTGCAAAGCTTATGCTAAGTGGAAGATTCCAATCACAGAAGACAACCTATTAAATGATTCTATTTATCTAAAGTGTTAAGAATAGGCAAGTCTGTAGAAACAGAAAGTAGATCAGTGGTTGTCTAGGACCGACGGTTTGAGAGAAAATGAGGAGTGACTGCTAATGGATACAAGATTTCTTTTCTAGACGATGAAAATATTCTGAAATAAGATTCTGACGTTTGCACAACTCTGCAAATACACTAAAAGTCACTAGGCTGTACACTTTCAAAGGGTGAATTTTATGTTTAAATTACATCTCGATAAAAATGGAGAGATACATTGGTTATTAGGAGCTAGTAGTGGATCATTTAAGAATAAATAATACCTTAATAATCTCATTTACTACCATTTTTTCATAAGTGGGCTAGACAGGTAGATCAGAGAAATGACATAAACATAGACAATGTATCTTGATATAAGTAGGTAATTTGACCATATCATTGTTTAGTTATTTATTCAGTAATTCATTTTGCAAATTTACTGAGAATCGGCCTGAAGTACGCTGGCTGTTGGAGATTCATTGATCAATATGACGCAACTCTTCATGGAACAAGCCTAATTAAGACCTGTTTGGTAAAGTAGGACGGAGAAGCTCAGAGAGGTTCAATAACTGGCCCGATGTCACACAGGTAGTCAGCGACAAAGCAAAGATTTGAACCCAGTTATATTTGGCTCCAATGCCAATGATATTCCATTACTTCACACTTCCAACAGCAGCTTCCTTGTAGGTAAGAATAGGAACTGGGTAACAGTGTAATTAAGGAGATTTACAAAGAGTGGAATAACTCTATGGAGAGAATAAACACATTTATGTATGAATTCAAGGACTGATCGCAACCTGGAAGGACATCCCCACAGGGGTCAAACGGTTCTTCCTATGGATGAATCTTATTTGATAGTCTTATCAACAACACAAATGAAGACACAGAAAGCAGGCTGATCACATTTATAGTTGACACAAAGCTGGAAGTGATAGCTAATATGCTCAAAGAAACATTCAGGATTCAAAGAGATTTCAACAGACTGGAACTCTGGGCTCATGTAATGCAGGATGCAGGGAGAACTGGCTTAACTGGAATTCACATGAAAAAGACTTGGATATTTAATTGAGAGCAAGCTCAATATGATTTAATAAAAGCTACAGCATTCTTAGCCTGCATTAAAAGAAAATTAGTGTCCAGGAAAAGGGATGGAACTGGACTTCTAGCCATTGCTTTCATCAGACAGACGCTGAAGTATTTTGTTCCGTTGTGTTCCACTAGTGTTAAGAATACTGACAAAGTGGAAGATGTTCAGAGGAGAGAGGTCAGCAGAATGAAACTGTGTCATGTGAAGGACTGGAGATATTTAGTTTAACTTGGAGAACTGACCAGTGCTGTGGAGGTGGGAGAGGGAATAACAGCCATTTTCAAAGACTTGAAAGGATATCTTCAGGCTGATGGTTTAATTTAATTGTTTTCTCTAACAAACAGAACTAGGACCCACATGAAATAGGAAGAGAGATATGCATTCGTAAATTATTTTCAAATAATTGCCGTGGTGGAAAAGGGAATAATCTACCTTGTAATTTATTGAGCAGTTACTCATGGGAATTATTTAAGAAAAGTTTGGATAAACATTTGTACACTGGGGATTCCTGGAACTTCATTGACGTTTGGACTCAAAGACTTATAAGACTCATTTGAAGTCAAAGACCTAATAGCAATTATAATAATAATCATTATCATGGTATCAGCGAATATGGATTGCAAAAGCTACTATCGTAAATATTCTATGTTTGTTATCATATTTTGCCTTGACAACAACTTGAAATATTTTATTATCTTCATTTTATGGATGAGGAAACAGGGACCTTAGACAGGTAGAGTAATTTTCCTAAGGATGCATGACTTGGGGTGCTATGATTTCAGAGCTTCAGCATTTAACACTTTCTTAAAAACTCTTTTAATCTCTGTTATTGGAAGAGTTGTAATAGATTGATTGTGATTCTGAGATAATTTGGCTCAAATTCCATCTGTTCAGCCTGAACCTATTGGAGGGGATTATATGGTTAGGCATTTGAACAATTCAAGGTCAACAGGAACTCTTATCTTTGTGGAGAGTAAAAGGCTGTCCAGTGGAATTTCAGGATCGACACGTTCAGTGTTTAAAAAAGCAAACAGCTTAGCTCATATTTTCATTCTTGGATTATTTCAAATGAGACAGTGCCAGAGTACACAAAAGCAGATAGCTTGGTTTCAGATTTTCATTCCTGAATTGGGATTTCAATATGCATGCCATGATAGCGGATGCTTACCAAAGAATGGAAGGAGCAAGGGATGGAAATTACCGTATTTACTCTTGTGGTAGGCAGATGACTTTTCTGCAACTTGCATAGTGGTTTTAATTTCCTATAAATAGTGAACGAGTGACTAACAGGTGTTCTCTGATATGTCTGGAAAAACACGTGTTTAATTTCAACATGGAGGTCCCACCACAATTAAGTCTTTGGAAGAGACGAAGAGCAGTAGTGTTTTGCTTCAATAAATTCTTGTCTAGTTCAGAGTATTGGGGGAATGTCAAATCAGAAATAAATTCATGCATGCATTCATTTTAGGAAACAAACAGATAGATGACTACAGATTTTGATAAGTAGAAGAAAGACACTATATATGATGCTATCATAAAAATGAGGGAGAACCTTCTTGGATGAGAAAGAGCATTCTGAGTTGGTGATTTCTAAGCTGTAGCCTGAGCAGTGGGAAAGGGTCTAGAGGAAGAGCACTCTAGAGAGAAGGTACACCAAGCAGAAAGGCTTCGGGGCTAGAAGGAGTTTAATATATTCTAGGCATGCACAGAAGAGGTGGCAATAGGATGTCTGTGTCTTGGGTTAGGATGATAGCAGTGAAAATGGAAACAAATGGATAAACCACAGGGATATTTTAGAAATTGAGATCAGACACAAGAATGGACACTATACAGATATGCAATATCCTAGGGGTAACATATATGCATAAAAATCTCTCTGGAGTCCCTATCCTTATTCTATGTAATCTCAAGAAATTGTCAACATGTTTCAGTCTTCTATCAAATAGTCTTGAATAAGCAATTCCTTTTCCTTATGAGAGAGAAAGGAGTCCTCCTTCAAACAATACCCAATGTTCATAGCAGCACTATTTACAATAGCCAACACATGGAAACAGCCTATATGTCCATCAACAGATGACTAGATAAAGAAGATGTAGTGTATTTATACAGTGGAATACTATTCAGCCATAAAAACAACATAACGCCATTTGCAGCAACATGGATGCTCCTGGAGAATGTCATTCTAAGTGAAGTAAGCCAGAAAGAGAAAGAAAAATACCATATGAGATCGCTCATATGTGGAATCTAAAAAAAAAAATGAACATAAAAACAAAACAGAATCACTCTCTATTAGTTAGAAACTCCCTCCCTCTCTTCCTTCCTTCCTCCTGGCATTCCTTCCCTCTTGCCCACCTGCCTTCCTTCAGTGGAACGGATTACCTGGCTACTTGGTGTCAAGCCCTGGGCTAGCTACTGGGCATGTGGTTATGAGCAAAACAGTCCTGGTTTCTGCCTCCATGAAATTTTCATTTAATTGGGAGGTAATTAACACAGGACAAAATCATATCTCTTACATTTCTGCACTTTTAAAACTAGTAATTACTGAATGCTTATTAACCCCATGCAATATTCTAAACACTTTACAAGTGTTATCTTAATGAATACTTAAAACAAACACATCCCCACTCCCCAACCCACTGTCCATTCTACCAATGAGGACGCTGAAGTTCAGGGAAGTTACTGGCCCTAAGTAAGTGGCAGAGCTGAGGTTGGCAACCAGCTCTCTGGAATTCCGAGTTCCAGCTTGTAATTGCAGTGCTTTGGAGGTCTCTCTAATTCTATTTTAAAACTAAGCAACTAACTATATAAATAAAAGCAAATGAATGAACAAATAAAATCTTGCTCAAGCATCAGCTGTTTCTAGCTACAGCTGACTCTCTGATCTTCCTTTAGTTGGGAGGAAAGTCCCCTTTCTCAGGCTGCTCTGGTCTACACACATTTTAGATCTATTGCAAGAGAAGTCATAAAATGGAGATCGCCGGGGTAATATCAACAACCTATCAGGGAACCTGAGTCTTGAACTGATTGCCATTCCCTATCTCCTAATGTGAAGGAAAACAAGGCATTTTTTTCTACATTTCCATTGTCTCATTTTAATGGTAACCAGGTTGAAGTGCAGAATTCAGTTTTCCATGTTCAGCCACACACATTTCACTATGGTACTGTGAACTCTATTTGAGATCCGTAGCTTCATCCCAGGAAGAAATGGTCCACTAGAATCATAAAAATGCAAATGATTGTTCTCCTCTTACTTTCTACCTCCATTTCAACTCCAGGTAGAGTGACTGCAAAGGTGAATCAGGTCATATCCCTCAACAGCACTACGCTCTCCAAAAACGTGCCACTGCACTAGAGTTGAAGATCAACTCTTCACTGAGACCTTCATGGCCCTACATGGCCTGGCATTTCCCGTCCTTTCTAACCTTGCCTTGTACCACCCTCTCCCTTGATTACCTCCCTCCAGCCCAAGTGTTCTTGGAGTTCTCTCCACCTGAAATTCTCTTTCTTGAATTCCTCCAATGGTTAATACCTTTCCAGGCTTTAGTTCTTTTATTTCTCCTCCTCAGGAAAGTCTTCCGTAATTATCATATCTAAAGAAGATCCTTCTTTTCCAATCTGTCCAGTGGATTTTTTCCCTGTAAACCACACGGTTATTGTCTGTTTACTTGCTATTGTCAATACCACCCAACTAGAATGTAAGCTCAATGAGGTGCACAATCTCTCTTGCTCCTTAATATATCTCCAGTGCCTAGAACAGAGCTGATAGAAGCACATAGATGGCATTAAAAACCCACGTTGAATGCATGAATAAGTGATATTCTTTCCATTATATTATTTAGATATATTTTAAAAACCTATTGGGTTTTGAGAAAATATTATTCCATATGGAATTCATTGAATTTGCTGTTAAATGTACTAATAGGAACTTCAGAGGGATTAGTTGCTGTGATGTGTCACTGTATCACAGAATGGAGAACAGTGTTGGACCAGTCATTGAACAAATTAAATACACTTCTGCACTGTAATGACTTGAAAACTATAGAATGAAATGTGGTGGCCTCAGAAGTTTCTGTTGATTGGCAAAGAAACCATTTCTGAGAGATAGGATTTGTGCTAAGATATGTGACATATCATTTATCTATATTTGTAGTAAAATCTAGGTTGAAGATGCTCAAATCAAAGTATATTAAATTTATTAAATAAGTAATCATAATTTATATTTTTCCATGTAATTCAATACTATATTTCTGGATTTTTAAAATTACTATGTCCCCATTAAGAGAACAATACAATTCTTTCCAAGGCAAGTAATAATGAACAGCTCTTTCGAGGTTCCCACTGCCAAAGAGAGATCCTTCTTTACTTCCTTAAATAATGTACCTTAAAAAAAAAAAAACAACATAGATTTTAGTAATGCCACACTTCAGCATCATGAAAAGTGTGAAGAAATGGTTGTCCTTGAATCAGAATGGATGGATTCATTTTTTTTTTTAATTCAGTTTTGGGCTCATGCCATGTTTTCATTATGGTGAGGAGAAAGTTGGTGCAGTATCAGACACGCTAGACTGCCGTTTCTCTCATCACCCTGTCCCAGACGAGGCAGGGCTGCCGGTTGCAATCTGAGTACTGAACCCTGGACAACAATGCCCATTACTCATCCTCTCAATCAAATATCAATCCGGGAAGTTGATGACTTAGGCCAAAGATGAAAAGATCTGACCAGCTGTTCTTCTCAGGCTCAGTTCTGATCCCTGTGTGAAAAAAGAATACCTTAGAAAAGGAATTGTGAGTCGGAGTGCAATAGTTGCCAAACAGAGAGTCTAGCCCTGTTTATTTTGGAAGTGCCATGTGCATCAGTCTGGCTGTGAGCAAGGTATTCACGTGTGTGCTTCTGCCTAAGAGGGACAGCAAGGTTCCCCCATCTCATCTGAATGGAGATTCCTCTGAGTGAATTGTTTGACTCCTCTACCCTGTCCTGAGCACCTTCTGAAAAGAAGACTGTCTTTCTTTAAGGTCAGTAATCAATGATTAGTAACTGTGAGTGAAACTGAAAACCACAAATCTGGTCAGAATGGCCACCCTTGAGGATCCAAGCTCTGACAGTACAGAGGGATAAACTGTCCTAAGGGTCAATGTCAGTAGAACATAGCTATTTAACGAGGGATTAACTGGGAGGCGGCAGGATAGATCTCCAAGCAGGAGCAGGACGCTCCTGGTCTCTGACCAGAGTATTACCCATCCAACCCACTGCTTTCCCATTGCTTCTTGTCTGTCCCACTTACATATCAAGTCTAGATGAAACTTTCTTGGCCTTGAAGCCTTTCCAACTTTTCCATGTTGCTGACATTCATAAACGCTAGCCAATAATGATTAGGTTCACTGGTCTGATGAGTGGAATGTGAAATGCTTCCATTGCCCTGAGAAAGAATATGGTTCTTCCGTATGCAATTTTCTTCTCCATGTCGTACAAGAACTTTTCATTCAGTTATGTTCCATTTTCAATAGGATATTCTGAAAAATTAAAGTTGTAAAGATTAATTCTGGTTTCTATTAAGTAATACTTTGTTTCAAGGTTAAAATATATTGGATCTTACAAAAGAAACTATTTTAGTGTTAAATATAAATTCCTTAAAGGCTTTTGAAGTCACATGATACTTCTGATGTATGAAGAAAAGACACATTTTACTATAGCTAATTCTGCTATGGAACTTTAATTCCAAAAGTTTCAATTCTAGTTACACACTGAACTGGCTCCAGGAAATATTCATTCTAGCATGTAACAAGTCAACTTCATTGTAGACATCAATATTTTTATTGATCTCTTTCAACACTATTAGTTTTATAGGGTTTCACATGATTAGCTATTATATTGTGTTATTCTTCTCAAGGTCACAGAGAATAGTATACTTTTTTCATTGGGAGATGCTGAGCTAACATTCCCAGAGGATATATTAAACTTTTATCCTAAACCTTCCTCTACTAAAACAGGTAGATATTTTATGTACCAAGTTACCACATTAAAGCAATAGTTCAGTACAGCTGTTCACTAACCAAATGAAATTTTTCCTTCTTAATTTTACATTTCATAAAAATGAGTATATATTATAATCACTTTGCAGACTCTGTACCTTACCATATTGTATTCCATAGTTTCATTTTTCTTTACAGTGATAATGGTTAACTAAAGATGTTACTGGTTTGAAAACATTTACCTCAAAATTTCACACTGGTTTTAAGTTATCTGAATCACAAAGACCAAACTATATGCCAGAGATTTCAGTTGATTGTAATTTATAAGGGAAATTAATATTATATCACAGTAAATAATAATTTTTCCCCACATCACTACAAATCAAGAGGGTATATTAAGTTGAGTTAAACAAAATAATAGACAATATTATAAAGCTGTATTGGAACAGAAATTACATTTTTTGCTATTATTATTTTTAAAATTTTGGTTCTCATGATAACAAGCATTATACAGTTTTTAATGCATGCACTTTAGTAGCCTTATTACTTGTGAGAAGTATTTCCTCCAAATGTTAAATTAAGGTCCACCTGTTTAGAGAATTCAACTGTTATATGTGATATTCAGTGATCATAGATAGTAAAGTTGAAGGGACTTTCCCAGTCTCTAGTCTATCCTCTCATTTATATACAAGAAAACACTACCTGAGATGCTGTGCAACTTTGCAAAGTTACACACATAGTTAAGGATGAGTCTAGAATCTGGGTTTCCCTATGAAATTAATTTATTTACCAGCTCCATGAGTGGCTCATTTATATTTTCAAACTAAGACTGTGAGATGAATTTTCTATCACATAAAGAAATGTGAGACACATGGCAATGGATTTATCAGAAATTACATTTTTTCCAATGTCAAGATAGTCCTTATCATTTAGAGGCAAAATCAGAAGTGTCCAAGTAACTTTTTCTGAAGACAGAAGATAAGCTCACAGAGAAAAAAAATGTGACAATGAATATATATATGTATGTTCATGTATAATTGAAACATTGTGCTCTACACTGGAATTTGATACAACATTGTAAAATGACTATAACTCAATAAAAATGTTTAAAAAAATAAAGACAGAAGGTAAAAGTTAATTGTATTTTAGTCTTAGGGTATGAGGCATGCTGAGACACTACTGATGGGATTTTTTAAAAAGCAGTGCATGATGGTTTAATTAATGGCATTCTTTCCTAAGTGGGACATAAAATAATCATTTATCCTAAGATTAATAGTACCTACATTGGTGGAAATCAAGATATTAAGTACCATTTTTTTATAGAAGGAATTTTTATTTTAAATATTGAAAACTGGAAATAGGAAGAGTTTAGTAAAAGAGCACAAACATTCAGCTATAAGGTGAATAAGACCTTAGGGATATAATGTATAACATGGTGACTGTAGTTGATAACACTTTGTTATGTAATTGAAATTTTCTAAGAGAATAGAACCAAGTGTTCTCACACACACAAAAGATGAACAGGTGAGGTGGTGGGTAGGTTAATTACCTAGGTGGGAGGGCTCTTTTCACCATGTACACGTATTTCAAATCATCACAGTGTACACTTTAAATAGCTTACAATTTTATTTGTCACTTACACCTCAATAAAGCCAAAAAAAAAAAAAAAACCCAGAAAATTCTGCAGTTATACCAATATAAAATCTTTCAGGAATAAAGTATTTAAATTCCATTTTTATTTGGAAAAAGTATGATAAAATAACTGTGGGGTGTAGTCTACTAATTCAAAGGTTACTGTCAGTCTTGATTCCTTAATTTTGAAAAAATTAAAAAAAATACTTAATGATATTAAAAGCCTATAAAATTCAAACAATTAATACACATATTCTTCTGCTCTGTTATTCAGAAATTTGACGCAAATCAATTTCTAATGTCTCCTAATGTCTTTTAAAAAACATGAATTTGTGTTTACCAGGTTTGTACCTTCCAATTTGGAAAAAAAAAAATGACTCTAGAATTTTTTCCTGCATGAAAACCCCACAGTTCTTAAATATTTATTTAATTAAATTTGTAAAGTGAGAATAATGACAAATATAAAGTGTTAGTTTTCAAGTGCTTGTACATACAGTGTTTGGTGTTAATAATCAGGTGAAGGGTGCTAGGCAGTTGTTACTATTTTGTGAAGTTACTTGTCCAGCCTAGGATAGCAACACTTCACAGGGAAAGACAGAGGTGAAACCGGGGTTTTTCTAGCTTCTAGAATGGCGAGGTTAATGCTTGATTTTTCTCAGGGAAGCAGAAAAAATTACATTATATTGGAAACAGAATCACCCATTCCAATAAAAATAATACCAAAAACAAAAAAATGACAATGAATATATGTATGTTCATGTATAACTGAAAAATTGTGCTCTACACTGGAATTTGACACAACATTGTAAAATGACTATAACTCACTAAAAAGTGTTTAAAAAAAAAGAAGTCTAACAGTGGCTTGGCCTTGAATCAGAATGGCAGCAGAGATCAAAAGAAAGCAGATTGAATGGAGACCTGATCTTAAGGGAGAACCGATGTCTTTTCAGTGTGAAATCTTACTCACTTCCTACACTGGCTGTAGAGCTGTTGATGTAAACGGTTTAGCTGTATTAGGTATAGACCATGGGGAGGACAATGGAGTCAAAGAGAACAGTGTGTGAAAAGGCAAAGAGGGGGTAAGACTAAAGCGTGTTATAGGAGGAGTGAAGGCAGCTCTGTAGCTGACGCAGAGGGCTGGTGGATTTGGAAGGAAAGGTGGGGATAAGGCTGAAAGTGGGTTGGACAGACTTCTGAAGACCGTGGTTGCCATTTAGAAGACTTTGCATTTCACTTTTAAAAACTTGTTTATCAAATAATATACTAAAGAAGTGCTAAGCCTTGTAGGAACTAGGGTCTTCTTAGTTCTTATCACAGTGCTTAGGGTTTCAGTTAATTTTGTTGTATGAGATTAGTACATTTTGCACATAATTGGTCACTTGTGGTTAAAAAAGGTTTAAGTGCAATTCCCACTGTGGGAAGGATCAACTGGTATTAGATGGAGCAGCTCAAAACAGTTCAAGGAGAAGGTGAATGGCCACGGGTGTTCGTTTTATCCTACACCAGCAGAATGCATCCTGCATCTCTGTGATGTCTGTGGGCTAGCACCTGCACTCTGACATGAACAAGAGGCACTGTTTACGACCAACAAGGAACAAGGATTAGTCAGGATAGGTGACTGTCCAATGAGAAATTGGATAGGGGGAGGGTATAGCTCAGTGGTAGAGTGCATGCTTAGCATGCACCGGGACCTAGGTTCAATCCCCAGCATCTCCGTTTAAAACAAACAAACAAACCCAATTAGCTACCCCCCAAAAAAATTTTTAAAAAAGAAAGAAAGAAATTGGATAAAATGAACAAAGCCAGAGAAGGGTACTAACTTCGCCGAGTGAAAATACACTGGCCTAGACTGAGCTAAGTTCTTCACTGAAGTATCTCATTGAAGCCGCACCGAACCCTGTAAGGTAGGCATTATTCTCTCCATTTCACAGATGACATGGCTAAGGCTGAAGAAAATTGTAAGCAAATGGCCACCAAAATGCTATGAAATGTCAACACAAAGCACAGTTCCCCTTGTTAATTTTGCAAGCAAATATTAGCATTGAGTTATTGAAAACTAGAATTGATAACCTACATTTGATACTAAGAAAAGTTACCCCAAAGTTCAACTAGTGAGTTTTCTCAGTTTAAGATCTATCACTGTATTTCAAAAGAAGAATTTGTATTTGGAAGGAAACAGTTTGAATTTATGAACCCTGATGATCCAATCTTACTGCATAGATCTAGGGGGGGCGCCTCACATTTGGACTCATGCTCCTGCTCTCCAATAAAGTGACTATCTCAGGGCAATACATTTTAGTGAGGGACACCAGCTGGGACAAGTTCTCAGGCTGTTCCCCTATAAAACTGCCATGAATAGGAGTCAGACTTTAAGATTTGATCCAAGTGGCTCAGCTGTCTGTCGCTGGTGACAAACTCAGGAACTGGGCCTATCAGGTTTGGCTTCTATTGGTGAGCCAAGTTTCCTGACAATGTTTTTGGGAAAAAAGAAATAACAAACAAACAAACAAACAAACAATATTGTCAGGGAGGAAGGTAAAAGCTAAGTTATATATGAGAGTTAAATAGATTAACTTAAAAATTTGATTTTTAGAGGCAGAAATGGATAAAAGGGATCAACTATATGGTAATGGGTGGAAGCTAAATTTTTGGTGCTGAGCACGCTGCAGTGTAGACAGAATTAGAAATAGAGGGGAGATCAAGATGGTTGAGTAGGAGGATGTGGAGCTCACCTCCTCTGACAAACATATCAACACTACATCTACATAGGGAGCAATCCTCACTGAAAACAAACTGGGGACTGGAGAAAAACTCTGACACAACCAAAGCTTTAAGAAAGGTCCACATGGAGTTGGGCAGGAAGGGAAGAGAAGCGATCAAATCAGGACCTGTGCCCCTAGGAGGAGATGCAGAAGAGCAGAGGGATTACATGGGCTCAAAGATCTCCCCTCCCTGGGGGGTGAGCATGTTGAACCATATAGAGGGCACCCCAGCCCTGGGATCAGACACCAGAGAAGTCCCTCGGCTGGTTTAAACCAACGGGACTAACAGAGGGCTGTAAGAGCCTAGACTTCGCTTGTGTGCTCATGTTTGCTTACTCCCAAAACAAGGCAGAGGAAGCAGATTGAAACTGCCTGGGATTCTGACTGGTTTCCTGCAACAGCCCCTGCAGGCACCCCAGCTAGAGCTGAATGCCCACTCAGGCCCCCCCTGTTCTGCCCCAGCTCCACACTGGGATGAGGGCTCCACATGGCCAAGGGAGGTACACAGTTAGGAGAGACTAAGTCAGCTCAAACCTGGCACAGCATCTGAAGTAATGGTAGATGTATTATACAGTAAAGGCTGTGAATCAGCCACTTAAACAAGCTAGTGTGAAGGTTAAAGGAAAAAAAAATTATAAAGTCAACCAAAACTACAGTAAATAGTGAATAGATAAATGCAAAGTTGTAAGCTATAACAGCAAAAACACAAAATGTGGGGGAGGGGAGTAAAAAAACGTAGCTCTTTTAGAATGTATTTGAACTTAGATGACTATCAGTCTAAATCAAGTGGATACAGCTATAAGTCAACATATATAACACATATATTTGTAGTTTCCCCATGGTAACTACAAATCAAAAACTTACAATGCACACACAGAAATGAGAGAGAACGGAAACAAGAAAATTATCTTGCCACAAGGGAAGAAACTAGAAGAAGAAAAGAATAAAGAACTACAAAAACAACCAGAAAACCAGTAACAAAATCACAATAAATACTTATCAATAGTCACTTTAAATGTCAATAGAACAAACGTATTCTAAGCAAAAGATATAGTGTGTCTGTTTGGATTAAAAAAACAGGACTTATCTGTATGCTGCTTACAAGGTACTCATGTCAGAACTAAAGACGCAGAAAGAATGAAATTGAGGGGTGGAAAAATATATTTCATGCAAATGGAAATGACAAGAAAACTGGGGTAGTAATACTTATACCAGACAAAATAGACTTTAAAACAAAGTCTTATAATAAAGGAGAAAGAAGGGCATAATATAAAGATAAAGGGATCAATACAAGAAGAGGATGTAACACTCATTAACATATCCACACTTGATATGCAAGCCCTTAAATAAAGGAAATATTAACAGATATAAAAGAAAAAATTGACAATAATACAATAAATGAAGGGGACTTTAACACCCCACTTATGTCAAAGAACAGATCGTCTGGACAGAAAATTAATAAAGAAACGGTAGCCTTAAATGACACATTAAACCAGTTGGACTCAATAGATATCTATGGGGCATTCCATCCAAAAACAGCAGAATACATTCTTTTCCAGTGCACATGGAACATTCAATTTTATCACCTTAGATTTTTCAAGTTTGTAATTTTAACATACCACCTAGTTGAAATGTCTACATTCAGATACTCCATTCCCCTCAAGCTACGTTTACCCAAATTATCTTCCCTTCATTGATCTGAGCATGTGTCTCTCTCTCCCCCTGCCCCCCTCTCCCCACTCTCCCCCTGTCCCTTTCACCCTTCCTCCCCTTCTCTCTCCCTCTCTTCCTTTCTCTGTATGAACACACCCATTTAGGGAGATAAATCCTACAAATTGCCCAATACATCAACTTTCCAATAACAATGCTGGGAGAAATACTGTGAAAATGCTGGGGGATAATTTGTAGTTAATCATTCTTAGCTCTTTTTCCGGCATTATTTATCTCAGTGTGTACCTAACAGTTTTCCCTTTTTTTAAGCCAACTTTAGAAATCTCAGTGTCTTGGACACAATTTAGAATGATCTCTTTGCTCTGTTGACAGGGAATTTTGAAATTTATAGACAAACATGCTGGAGTAAAATCAATTAAAATGCAGATGATTAATTTGTGCTTCTGAAAAATATATTATGGTCTAAAGTGACATGATTTGACATAAACTGTCTTGAAATTCCAATTTTTATTAACTTTCTAGTACAAAAGCACAATGAAAAGATCAATCATCATTTTTCAAGACCATACGCCTAAAACTAGTATTTCACTTTGCAAGTTCTACCTAATGTTTATTTGAAATTATGTGCTACTTTATATGTCTTTAATTTATTATTTATGCATTGTGCATAGTCTTTTTTAAAAAATTTGATAACAGCCCACTTTAAAAACTCCTTCTATGCATAAATAGTAATAATATGATGAATTCCTAAATTGTTGGCTTTGCTTGATATAAAGGTTTTATTAAAAACTTTATCTCTATTAACATTGTATCAAATAACATGAAATTCAGTAACTGACCTACTCACATACACCAGAAAAAGAGAGATCGAAATCATTTAATGAATTAGAACAAGATCATAATTTACTAATAGAAATAATTATGCACAATGTGAAACACCTCCATTAACCACAAACTACCACACCACACTACCACCATAAAGCGGAAAACTGGCCCAGACATCCCAATTCAGTAGCAGACTTTCTGATCCAACACTGAGACACTTGAGCTCAGAGTCTAAGGGCATTTGCACTGCTGTTTGCTTGGTTTTTCCAAACCATCTTGGTTCTTGATTCCACATCGCTATTGTGTGGATCAAATAATCCCTGGTCACAAAAATACGCCCGGGAGTGACTCCTCTGGCGTCCAGGTTATGAGTGTGGTCAGTTATTCCACATGCCTTGGGGATGAGCTATCTTTACCATGATGAGAGATTTCCTTTTCAAGGTTTGTAATCCCCAAATACAAAATCCCAGCATCGATAAAAGTCAAAGTAATTAAGAAAATGTATCTCAACCTTGCTCAAGATAGTACTGAAATTAGGTTCATCTCTCTCTCTCTCTTTTTTTTTTTTTTGAACAAAATCAATACTTACCTGGGACAAAGAAAAACATTCAAAATATACTCTTAGACCTGCAAATATCTAATAGGCTGCTTCTTCAATGTGAACCACAATTAGACATTTAAAAATATAACTTTCACATGTGCACACTGGATACGTCCATTCTGTGACCCTCAGCGTGGGTCACTGCATTATACAATAACTTGGGAGGGGGAGGAAAAATACAAAGCAATTCTGGAAAACATTTTCTCCTCCTTTTCTTCTGATCTTTCACTATGTCTTGGAAAATGCGGTCATATGTTTTAAACAATATGACTCACTCTGTGTTCGTGGCCTTTCAACACTCCGGAATATTCTCGACTTTCCGTGAGCAGAGGTACAGCAGCTCACGGAGTGTCGCTAAATCAGCCCCAGGCTCCTGGCTCTTCGGCGACCTGGATCCAGACCTTCCCCGGATTCCCGAGACCCAGCCCACTGCATCCCGCAGACCACAGGGACCCGCGGGCTCGGGGGTTGCTGGTTGGTGTGGTTCCAGGGACCGGACACTGTCAATCTCTTAAGGATAATGGAGTCAGAGAACCTGCCCTCCGGCCTCTTTCTTCTCATCTTTTGCTTTTGGGATTTTACAAGTTGCCTGCAGAGAGTCAAACGTGGTTCAGGCAAACAAATGTGTTCTTTCCAGCCACCGTAACCGGATCGCTGGAGCGAAATAAACTCGCAGAAGCGTCCAGAGGCCGCAGCCCGACCGCCAGCCTGCGCTGAAAGCAACTTCTAAGCGAGGCTGCAAACGCCGCCGGGGTGCAGATTTTAGTCGGTGCCTAAACACAACCACGACAACCCCATCTCCCCCGCCCCCTCCACACACACACACACACACACACACACACACACACACACACACACACACACACACACACAATGCATGGATCGGGGAGGGTGGACAGGGCGAGAGCCGCTGGCATTTCTGCACGTCGGCACCGGGGTAAGAGAGCCCTGCAGCTTTAGCAGACGGGAGGGAGGGCTGGAGGGGCCAGGAGACTCGCTTCCAAGGGGGAGGAGGGACTCCGCCCATCTCCCCCGATCCCAGCAGCTGTCCAGCCCTTGGAATTCATTGGCTTCCCCCACCCCGCCTCCGAAATACCACCCCAATCCAGCTTAGCCCCCCGCCCCACCCTCGCTGACCGAATAAGGCCGTGCAGTGTGTGTGGGGGACCTATATAAAAGGCCCGGGCTCGCCGGGACTGCGCGCGACGCCGCCGGGGACAGAAGGCAGCCGCCGTCCAGCGCCCACAGGGAGGACCATGGCCAAGGAGTGGGGCTACGCCAGCCACAACGGTGAGCGAGCGTGGGCTCGGCGGTGCGCAGGGAAGTGGGCCACTCGGGCGGGCAAGGGCGCCGGAAGATGTGGGCGGAGGGGTCGAGGGAAGCTAACACTTACTGAGCACTTTCCAAGTGCCACCGCCCACCCACGACGCTTTTACCGTGGTCTCATTCCGTTCTCCCTGGTGTGGAGCGGCATTACTCCCCACTGGAGGGAACCGCAGCGCAGGGAGGCGTGGGAACTTGCCCGGATCACACTGCCTCCGACTGAGAAGTCAGACCACCGAGGTCCAGTTCTGATTGTCCCCTGCCCCGTGATACCGGGCAAGCGCTTAACCTCTCTGAGCCCGGTGTCGGTATAAACCGCTCTGCCTGCAGCTTCTGCCTAACCCACTGCAGCAGGAAAATGGGCATGCTTTGAAATCCACGTGGCACTGGTAAAACGTGATGAGGTCCATTTCAAAAATAAGCCTTGAGGCTATATGCTTGAGCAGGGGGCGGAAATAAACTGAGCTAAATATAGTTTTCAGGTACACCATTAACAAAGCGATGAACAGATCTTAAACACTAAGCCTTGCATTGCCCAATCTGAAATCCAAGACCTTTGATAATCACTGCCTAGCCTCTGTGTGTTTTTCTGGTTCGGTCAATTAAAAGAGGGCTTGGGTGGCGCCACCAAATAAAGCAATGCCCTCAATTTGATTTCCTAGGTCCTGACCACTGGCATGAGCTTTACCCCATTGCCAAGGGAGACAACCAGTCGCCGATCGAACTGCACACTAAAGACATCAGTCATGACCCCTCTCTGCTGCCATGGACAGCAGCCTATGATCCCGGCTCTGCCAAGACGATCCTGAACAACGGGAAGACCTGCCGGGTTGTGTTTGATGACACTTATGATAGGTCAAGTAAGTATGACACTTAAGTAGAGACGTGTGGACGTTTTTAATGTCCACGCTGGCAAAATGTGATTGATGACTGCGGCAGCTGCATTAGTGGGAAGAGGGGTCACTTCTTGTCTGAGAATGGAGATGACTGTTTGACTGTGCTCTAGTCATGGAGGATTCTGTTTATGCATTGAAGAGGAATGTCTCACTCTAACCCGGGTCACTTTGCTGCTGCAAAATGGCCCCAGGCCCAAGCTAAAAGTTGGCAATGCATTCCTGAAATGAAGTTGGACAGGGAGGTGAGTAATGAGTCCAAAGGAGTGTTCTTCAGGCTCTCATGGTCTACACCTGAGGGGGTTTTTACCTCTTAACCATGGCCTGGAGAGCAAGGCTCCCATTCCCAAATGTGGAACAGATTCTAGTCTACAAAGCAAGGAACATAGCAAAAAACTTAAGTAGGCCCTCTCTTCCCCTGGTCTGTGGGTAGGGGCCGATCCAGGGCAGAGAGTAGATCTACTAGCTGAGTCAGGAAGACTTGCCTTCAATGCTGGAGTGGGGTTTGCCCGGCTAATCATTTTGGTGAGTGTTTTAAGTACCTGACCATGTCTTCTCAAAGTATGATTTGCGTTTGTGTGAAAATGAAAATTTGCATTTTTTTAAAAAAACCTCTTTATTTCACCTACACTATTTTTTTTCACCTATGCTATTAAGCAAATCAGTGAAATAAAAAAAAGGCTATTTAGAAATCCTTTATTTCATTGTAAGTGAGATAAGGCTCTACCTTTAATATTTTGGTGTTTGCTGTACAGTAATACATTTTTGTATAACCGCATTTGTAAAAAAATTAAAATTATCTTTGCTGATATATAAATGAATATTCTCAATAATGTTGTAAGAAAAGAGTCATAGTCATAATTTCTACCCACTTGTAGGTTCCAAGGAAGGAATAGCATAGAAATATATATTTTCTTAAACAATCATCTGGCTGGTGTTACTTTTTTCTTTTCTCTCCATTTAAATCCAGTTCCATTCTGAAGGATAAACAACAAAATCAGTGTCTATTAGGTCAAATCACATGAAAATGCCTTTTTGTAAATAAAAATGATGGAATATTGACAATTTTGAATGGTTCACCCAAATCAATTGGACTCATAGTAACAGTTTCTAGTGGTTGGACAGAAAAATTGCAATTAATGAAACCACTCATTCCTACGTGACTGAGCTCAGATAAGCCTCGTTCTGTCGTGTTAGACCTATACTGTGGCTTTCAGTCTGTCATTTCAGCACCAACAGCTGGCCAGTCTTTTCTAGAATAGCTGCCCTCTGGATTCTGTTTTGATCTAGCTTATATTGCTAACTTTTGATTTCGGGGTTTCTGAACAGTTTCCAATATCCCTTAGAAAACATTTGAACTGCTAAATCACTCCCCCGGCTGAATGAAGTGAAACCAAGTTAAGAGACAGGTTGAGGTCTTTGGACAGCAAACTCAAATTCATGCTACTGAGAATCATAGCTGTCCACAGTGATTGATTCCCTGGGAAACGGCTGAATTTTCTATTTCATCGCATTTGAATACATTGTCTGAATTGGACGTGGGTGAAAAGCTCTTGCTTGTTGTCTTGAAGAGAACTGTGGTGGAAGGCAAGACATGGAGAAAGAATTCACATTTGCTTGGTGATTACTGTCCTGGGCACTGTCATGAACAATTTAAAGTCCCTAATCTCATTTAATCCTCACAGCAGCTCTGAAAGGTTAGTATTATTATCACCTTCAGAGGGATGCGAAAACGGGTTCAGAGAAGTTTAGCAACTTGCCTGAGATCACACAACTCGCAAGGAGGTGGAGCCGGGAGGGGAACCCAAGTCAGCCTGGCTCTCAGCTGTCGTGTTCTCCCCACTGTACCACACAACAGACCCATTAAATGCCCGTCTATTGGTTTTATTTTCATAGATGTTTATTTCACATTTTAAAAAAATTATAAAGCAAGCAAACAAAATGAGAAAGACAGGAAAGAGAAATCATTCCTTTTGATACATCCCAAGACTTTATTTTGGGAGAAAGAGACCAGTGTGTTTGGGGATGCCACCGTCAGCCCAGCAGACGGATCACCTTTGCCTGTCAAGCCTTGGCTAGAAGAGCATGTGTTTAAAGCAGGGCTCTGTAGAAGAAGCATCGAGTTCACTGCTGTCCTTGCTTCTCTGAATCACAGTGCTGAGAGGTGGTCCTCTCACTGGAGCCTACCGGCTTCGCCAGTTTCATCTCCACTGGGGCTCGTCGGATGATCACGGCTCGGAGCACATCGTGGATGGGGTCAAGTATGCCGCGGAGGTAGGAGAGGCTGCCGTAACCCACTCTCGATCTCACACAGTGAAAACAAAAAATAAGGGCAGAATAGCACACACTGTTTTTGCTTCAAGCCTGGAGTTGTGAAAAGAGCTGCAGTAGGTTTAGCATAAACTGAAGCTGCCAAACATGCTGGTCTAGGCAGTTAAAGGGATATAGGTGAGTTAGCATCGTGCATGAAGACTCTCGAGGTTATATTTAGAACTTGGCCAGCAGCTTAAAAAAAGAAAAGCCAAGGTCCCAAATGGAACCGAAAGGACAGGGATAAGTAACACTTATTAAGCGCGTACAAGCGTTAAGTCACTTGATCCTCCCAGCACGCTGTGAGATGGGTTACAGATGAGGAAACTGAGGCACGGGAGAGTTACATAATAAAGTCACACAGCCTCAGTGGTAGACCTGGCGCTTTACCTTATGCAGACTGGCTTCATGGTCCGTCTTGTTCGGTGCCTTAACTGCCTCTTTTACAAGAGTATGGTGCTTTAAAAATAGTGCTTAGTAATTCTGGCTAAGCTCATGAACGGTGTTGAAGGGGGTGCATGTGTGTGTATGTGTGTGACTCTCTATATGTACCTAAGTACTTCTACACACACAGATGGATACAGATACACACATGATTTAATATGAGCAAATGCTGCTCTCTGTTTCGGTTAACCCATTAAAGAAAACCCATGATTTTTAGCTGAGATCAAGGCATCAAGTTACAAGGAAATAAGACAAGCCTGCTGCATGTTCTCTGTATCAGGCCAAGCCTCCAAGGGGTGACAGATGCCCTGAGGTGAGGATAATTCCATTTGTACTTCCAGACTCTTTCCCAGAGGCAGGCTCTGGTCAACAGAGGAGCTGGGACAGGAAGCTTGGAGGCACTTACAGACACTCTGCTAGGCAGATCACTAGGCAGCCTTTTTTTTTTTTTAATTGAAGAATAATCAGTTACAATGTATCAATTTCTGGCATACAGCACAATGTCCCAGTCATGCATATATATACACATATATTCATTTCCATATTCTTTTTCATTAAAGGTTATTACAAGATATTGAATATAGTTTCCTGGCAGCTTAACTGTTGGTTAAACTAAACTGGAGGAGACCCAGAGATCTTCCCTGTGATGATTCCATTTCTCTACAACCCACCCAGAAAGCCAGTGACAGGAGAAAGTAATTGAGAATGGCTTCCAGACATCTTCACCCACAAATAGGGAAAGTCTAGAATATTCCTTACGAATGTGGGCATGGCTTCCAGCTTGGCCAAGCTGGGATGATCTCATACTTTTCATCTTGAATCAAAGAATTTTTAACTGCTCTGAACTATTGTATTCTCTTGTCATTCTCTAAGGCAAAGTGGGAAATTTGACTAATTTAGCCGGTACAGATATTAGCACCTTAACCTCATTAAGATGAGTTTACCACCAGGTTCTAGGACACTTGCTGCTAAAAAGGAGATGGTTATAAAACCGCCCAAGAATGTGTCTTCTTGTTTTCCCCCTCCTCCTCCCAATTAATTGTGACTTTAGAATGTTAGCAGATTCCTGCTTATAGCTCTGTGTTTCACTGTTTGATTTGGTCAGAAAGAGCACTCCTTTATACAAACCAAAATACATATTTTGAATTGGTCTAATGAAAGTTCTGTTTTCACTCATTCCACCTATCATAACTTTGTATTTGAACTATTCAAAGTTTCACCAAAATATTGCATGTTAACCTTCAGAATTCCATCAACTTCTCTGGGAGTGTTCAGCAACCTCAGATTGTATACTTATGGGGGTTATTGTGAACAATTGTATACTTATTTCCTTATTCTAGGAATTTACCTCATAACCTCTGTTCCATGGTTTCAGCTCCATTTGGTTCACTGGAATTCAAAGTATAACAGCTTTGCAAGTGCTCTGAAGAAACCTGATGGAGTGGCTGTGATTGGCATTTTTCTGAAGGTAAGGTAAAAATTGACCATATTCTTTTCAAAGTTGAATTCCTTATCGATGCTTAAGTTTCGCTCACTCCTTGTATTTAATGGAGAGAGAGGAGTGAATTTCAGTATTCATTCAGCCAGTCAAGGTATTTCTTCTAAGATCAGCTCAAAATATTTTGCTCTTCCTTAAAAGTGTACCTTTGGTCATACTCCAGTACCCCTAGCACTTCTAAACGTTCTCAGGATTCAGGATGTATATATTTGTGTGTGTGTGTGTGTGTGTGCACGCGCGTGTGTGTGTAGGAGTGGTGGGGACGGAGCCTTTGAAGGAGCTTATGATGGTGAAGGTGAAGGCATGAGCAGTGTTGTTCTTTACCCTTTCCCCTACTCCACATCAATTGCACTGGAAACCAGAAAAGCCAATGTTGGGAACCACTGCGATGCCAAGTCCCTGGCTGGATGTCCCTGCGGCTTAGGGTGGCCACCACTCACATGACCCCAGGCTAAGATAGCACCTGGAATGTGTGTGTTGTTGAGCCAGCCATGGTTTAGAGAGGACTTAGTGTCATTAACACATGAATCTGGTGGTAACATAATCTAGATTTCAAGCCAGAGGTGAAAATCTATCTTCTTTATTTTTGAATGACCTAATTTGTTTTATGTTCTGAATTCATTGGGTCATTTTGAGTGCTTGAACACAGTACTACAGGAAGTGGAATTGAGTGAGTCTAAGCAGAAAGACAGTGAGTCTAGTGTTGGTTACATTGAGTCCATCCTAGCTCTAATTTGATTGAAAAAGAAAGTGAAATGACTTCACAGAGAAGGTCAAGGACGCAGAAGTAAATCAACATGTAATTTTGTGGTTTTGTACTTCAGAGGCTTGGAGTCCAAGTTTAGTTCAGAAAATACATACTCTAAAATCGCGGTGGGGGAAAATAAACTTATGTTTTTGCTTAGTACGAGATATGCTGGCAGATTTATAAACACTAGTTGTAGGTGGATGGATTAAAATCAGTTTTTAAGACAATCCTAATTATGGAGAAGAGAAAATATAATTGTTGGTTTTCTTTTGTTCTTCCTTTCTTTTCTTTCTTTCTTTTTTCTTTTTCTTTTTCTTTCTTTCTTTTCTTTTCTTTTTTTTTTTTTTTTTACAGATAGGACATGAGAAAGGCGAGTTCCAATTGTTCCTTGATGCACTGGACAAAATTAAGACAAAGGTAAAAAACAACAACAACAACACATTTTCCCTCCTAGGGCATAAAGCAGAGTATGGCAGTTTTTTCTCTTTTATATTTTCAGGTGTTTTTCTTTCACCTAAAATGTATTACTAAGTTTGACTAATATGTTAAACATATATATGAAAGCAAATGCGATTATATCTGTATGTATATTTGTATAGTTTACAGTTTGTAGAACAATTTCATGTATATAAGCTTACTTAATCTTCATAATCAGCCTGTTAGATAATTACATTTTTAAGGACGTGTTTGAGAGAGAGGTGGAGAGGTGTTGCCTCGCCAAACACACACACGTACACATACACACACTCCACACAGACCCCACATGCACACACATTTGTAGAGGTACCAAATGTTTGGATCCTAGTGTTGTCCCTTCTCTCCTGAACAGCACCTGTATGTTTTATTTTATTTTTTTAACACCTTTATTATGGTATGATTCCTGTACAGTAAACGACACATACTTCAGATGTACAATTTGATGAACTTTGATAGATGTATATACACCTGTGAAACTACCGCCACAATCAAGATAGCTAACATCGCCATCACTCCCCAAGAGGGCATCTGTATATTTTAAATCTTAACAGTAGATTTCTTCTACTTAACAGACTCATTTTAATTGCCTTTGAGGCTGTTCGAATCAAACACTATATAGCTTTACCACCAGAGAAAGTAAGTATTCTTCTGAGTACAACGTTCGATAAAAATGCAAGCCAGCTTTGTACCATCGAGAATCCCAGCATTAACCTATATGAAATACTTCTGTTACAGTTTAGAATGAGTTTCTACTTTTTTTCCTTGAGAAATGATAGTTTTATTACTCTGCCTACAGTGAATAAGGAATAAAATGTTACAGTGACTGTGCCAAAGTCATACCATGCCAGGCGGCATCCCTTCTCGGCCTTTTATTTCTGAAAGGAGCGTACTTTGTTCCCAAGCGCGGTTTTCTCTCTTGCATCTGAAATCCATCCTCCCCAGACGGTGGGATGCTTGGGGCGGGCGGTGCGCTTGGGGCGGGCGGTGCGCATGCGCCGGCTCACCGCGCGGCGCGCTGTCTCCGCTCGCAGGGCAAGGAGGCACCCTTCACGAACTTCAACCCGTCCTCCCTGTTCCCCGCCTGCCGGGACTACTGGACCTACCAGGGCTCCTTCACCACGCCGCCCTGCGAGGAGTGCATCGTGTGGATCCTGCTGAAGGAGCCGATCACCGTGAGCTCCGACCAGGTGAGCGGCGGCCGGCGCCGGCCTTGTGGGCCCGCGGGCTCCGTGACACGTGCACGCGAAACTGAACATGCGCAGCTGCTAACCGGATGCTTAGCGAACCGCTCCTCGAGTGTGCCCTGGTTAATTCCGATCAGCCTGTTGAACTTTCTAAAACTGGACTTCCAAAGGGTACCAGGCTAAATGCAGAGCTTGTCAAGGTGGTGGCGAGGCTGAGCAATAACCGCGTTTGTGTTCTGCAAGCATGTAAGGGCTCAGATGCATATGGGTTAGTCTTTGCTGACTTGGAGGACTGCCAAATACTGAGCTCTGGTTAGGAGATGGGGTGAGAAGTACAGGCCTGGGGAGAAGGTGCCGATGGAAGGGACTGAACATCCTCGGAGGGTGTATACTCTTTCTCCAGTTTCATAGCTAAGTAAGTAGAGGCTCAGTAAGGTTAAGTAATTTGCTCATAATCACACAGCCAAGTGCAGGGTCCGAGATTCCGTCTCCCGTCTGGCTGCTTCCAGTACCTTTTAACCTCTCTGCTCAGGCCTTGCTTCCCAGTGTTCATCTAAGCTGACTCCATAAACTTACACAGTGACGGCCGATTGAGTTTATTATTTGCACTAATACTGTCATCCCCTTCCACATAAGGAGTAGCTTTCATACTGACCCTCAATTAAAATAACGCTTTCAGAATTCAAGAGGAAAAGATTTTGACCAGAGGGCAGGGTGATCCTGTGTGAAAGGAAGCAAACTGCTTTTATACAAATACAGAAAAGGTTTCTATTACTCCGGAACTGGTAACCACATAACTCTGGACTGAGCGTCGGAGCCAGGTTTTGGTTCGCGTGTCTTGTTTAGAAACCCAGCGAATGTCTAGCTCTTTGGTGGCTTGCTTAACGTGTCCCCGTGGTCTGAATGGCATGCAGACGGTTTTCCCCTGCCTTGCAGATGGCCAAGCTGAGAAGCCTCTATGCAAGTGCGGAGAACGAGCCCCCAGTGCCCCTGATGGGGAACTGGCGCCCTCCCCAGCCTCTCAAGGGCAGGGTAGTGAAAGCTTCTTTCAAGTGAGGCCGCGGGAGCTTGCCCTCTTCAGGAAAGGACACCGGCCACTGCGGAGCCTGGGTCCTTCCTCCTTTTGGTGCTCCTTCCTCCAAGTCTATTTCAGTTTTCCACACTGAGCAGTGAAGGTGAGAGATGCAGTCGCCGAGAAACCACAGTTACTGTTGACAAAATCTAGGACGAAAGCATTTGGCCTTTGTAATAATCATCTTTCCTGTAAAAGTAGCACTTCTAGTAAGGTTTCGAAGAAGAAGTAACAGATGGAAGAATAAAGATGAGAAAAGTGGCTCTTGGGCACCGCTTTTGTGGCATCTTGAGTTTCACAGAACTTCAGTTTTACTATTTTCATATTGTGGGCTGTCTGTCCGTCTTCGAGAAATCATGAGTAATTCTCTATGTAGGAGTAGAGGTGTATGAAGATCACATAGCAATTCAACATAAGCCAGAAATTAAAATGACTGTGGACTCTAAGAATTGAGAAGATGATGCGTTTAACCCTTAAATGAAACCAACAAAAGGCCCATCATTTATTAAAATTTTAACTACTATAAAGATTGCCTGGTTTTGATTATCTATGAAAGTTAAACACATTTGACCAGGCGTTTCAACCAGTCTGACCTGATATCTGAACTTTTTTCTGCATAAAGATGGTTGACTTTATCCTATTATCTTTCTTTACCTGAAGGAAAGCCATTCATTTTTCATTTTACTCCTTTTATCTTTGCATGCTTATTCAAATAAAAACTGCCTCTGATATCTTCCTAATGTGAGGGTGGGGTTAATGCTTCCCAGAACACATGGGAGTGAATGACCGCAGTTGTACTGATCATCAAAACTAATAAAGCCGTGAATGCCAGAAGTTGAGTGTTGTGTTTTTTAAGGAGGGCGAACTTTGTTAAGTTTGCTTTTATAACTGAAAGGTGGTGCTAATGGACTCCAGTTCTGAGTTTGGTTTGACTGGACGCTACAGACATTCTTTGTGGTGTGATTAGTGGAAGTCTTGTGAGGAAATTGCAGACAAGAAGAGGAATGTTTGGGTAGATGTTTGAGAGTGTGGATTAGTTTCCAGAGGCCTCAAAGTTGATTTAGGATTTGGGGGTTCATGCCAGTACCATGGTTGCTAATTTAGGGGCATGAAATCAAGTCAGAAATGTAGCCTTGAGGTCCTTATTTTTTTAAATGTGCATTGGGATGACATCAATCTAACCCTGCAATACTCTATACATCGAGACCCTCAAAACATTTACTATCTTTAGACATCAAGTCTGGTTTTGCCGTTAGTGGCTTTGACACAACTTTCATCACACCACTGGCTAATATGTTAACTTACTTTAGAAGATGGCAGCAATGAGCGAGTTACCCCAAGGAATGACAGCGGTGTTGGGTCAGGAGAATCCCGCGATGCCGGAAGTCAAGCCATATGACCGAGTCCCAGGAGGCTAACGTTATTTAATAGATTACCACTTGGGCGAAGTAACACCAGGCTGGTCAGTGCGAACTGGATGTGTTAATTAAATCCCTTGAAATTAGGAGGTGTGGAGCTTTCATTAATTAGTGGTAATACACAAGCTGATTCTCTCAGGGTACTTACTTAGTCCTGCTGGGAGCACTGAAAAAATGTAGCCAGTGTACACTCTGTGGGGGGAGGGAGCATAACTGAATTCCAGCTACGGGGGTGTGCTTACTCAAGTGCACAGGCTGAGCAAGGCTGGAGCTGTTTTAAGGGGAAGTGTCCAACCAGAGGAGGGCCTCTCGCTGGGCCACCAGCTCCGTGAGGGCACAGATACAAGTCGCGTACACTAACATTCCCCTTTTTGCCTCGCATGGTGTCTGGCACATAATAAACACTCAATAAATATTTAATGCATAAATGATGTCATGAAAGTAGCTGAACGCAGGACAAATGCTCCTCTTCTTGAACAGCACATGATTAAGACTCACCCGCTTTTTTGCTCATCTCATTTAGTTAGACCTTTTAGGAAAATGATCCCTCTAGCTTCAGGTGATAGCTTTCCAGTAAAGCATATTCCTTGACGCCACCATTCCGAGTCATTGCCCGTGATCATAGTTACCACCCAACGTAAAACTTCCTCCCAACTCCTGCCTGCACTCAAAGTGCTGAGTTATTACAAATGTCCCTTGGAATATTGAAACCACACTTGCGTCCTCCTTCAGTGGGCGGTGGGGCAGGGGGGTGTCACTTTCTAATCATGCGCAGGCTTCCAAACCGTTGCATTTCAGGCACACACAGCCCACGGAGGGGACGTGGCTAGGAGCTGCTGTGGGGAACGTATTTCAGTACCTGCCAATGTGCGCTTCAGGGTATAATCATTGCAGGTATTTTAAAATTTCAACATAGGGCAGAAACTAATTTGAATTAATTGCGTTGTAGTAGTCCGATGACTATACCCTTTAAAGTCTATGAATGGGGCAGTAAGAATGTACTGAATATTGGGCACCATTACATTTTGAGAGTGCAAATATAGTTCCTACCCCTTTAATGGGGAAGCAATATATTTATGAAGAGGTAAATAACTACTCAGGACCACTGGTCCGAAATTCTTTATGTGCAATCAGTGACCTATTTATGTAGACGAATAGGGAGTATTCCACATAGAACATGTGAAAAATAAACAACTGTGGGTGAAATGAAATAACTAGGGGTGAAGCTGGTCGACTGTAAAGCTTGGATACATGTGAAAAATTTGCATGTCAGCTATTCAGATAAGAGTTGGCACAAAAAATTGTTCTAAAAGAAATACATAGGTCCAAAACCACATCAGAGACCACACATAAATAAAATTAACTTAGATTTTAGTTTCTCCTCTAATGCTTTCTTATTTGCTGTTAAAGAGCAAAGTATATGATTTTAGCTGAGGAAAAGGAAGTGAGAAGAGGTAAGAAAAAAAAGAATAACTGCAAATGTCATATTTTTAGAATTTCAGATTTAATATATGAAGAGTTAATGATTGTTTAAACTACCCCTAAGGGAAGCACTTAAAGACTTAAAATGCAAATAAGAAGGCAAAATCAAGTTTCATGTTATTTTCTTTTAGATCACTAGATGATGGCAAAACATTTAAAATTTTTCATTTGGGGCACTAGATGGCAGCAAAGTAATTACAAAAATGACACATGAAACGCCATTTGCAGAGCAATGAGGATTTGAAAAAAAATTCTGAGCACACTATTTCCTTTTCTCAAATGTTTAATATTAACCATCAATAGCTATGTACAACAGAAAAGATAGTGAGAGATTCTTACATGATTCTGAGCATTTTAATTGCCAAAAGTGAGGTCTACAGTTAGTAGTTGCTGCACTAAAATTGAAATAAATGAGAAACAAACATTTCACAGCCCCGTTCAGTCTTCTGGAGTCCTGGATGCCAATCACACAGTGCTCGCCAGAAAGGTGGCCTCAGGCAAGTTGACCTGTCTGTGCCGCACTCTCCTTAGCACATGGATGGATGTGGAGGGCATGATGCTAAGTGAAGTAAGTCAGACAGAGAAAGGCAAATACTCTATGGTGTCACTTACATGTGGAATTAAAAAAAATACAACAAACTAATGAATATAACAAAAAGAAGCAGACTCAGATACAGAGAACAAACTAGTGATTTTGGGGTTGGGAGGGAGAGAAGGGGGTGTGATAAGGGGGTGGGGGAGTGGGAGGCACAAATTACTGGGTGTAAGGCAAGCTCAAGGATGTATTGTGCAACACGGGGAATATAGCCAATATTTTGTAATGACTGTAAATGGAAAGTAACCTTTGAAAATTGTATAAAAAATGAAAATTTAATTTAAAATGAATTAAATAAGCTAATAAATCTAAATCTCCTAGAATAGTTATTCTAGCATGTAATAAAACTCTCAACAGGGGTTGACTGTTTTCTTCTGTAAATTAATTTTACTCCAACCAAGAAAAATTCTAATGGCTTATTCAATACCTAAAATTATGTTCCTTTCTTTGTCTATGGATAGCATCATGAATCCACATCTTATCAATTCAGATAATTCCAAGGAGTTACCATACTGGGCTCCCCTAATGGATTCCCCTCTGAGTTTGGCATTGGGGGAAATGGTTTTTAGAAACAATGGTGATTAACACAGGGAACTATGTTCAATATCTTGTAATAACCTCTAATGGAAAAAAATATGTAAATGAATATATGTATGTATATGCATGGCTGGGACATTGTGCTGTACACCAGAGACTTGACACATTGTAACTGACTATACTTCAACTTAAAAAAATAAATATTAAAAAATGGTGATCAACAAAGACCTACTCTATAGCACAGGGAACTGTATTCAATATCGTATAATAACCTATAATGGAAAATAATCTGAAAAAGAATATATATATATATATTATTTGCTGTACACCTGAAACATTGTAAATCAACTATACTTCAGTAAGAGATCAAAATAAAACAATGACAATAACTTCAGTCTTATACTTTGTAGCAGGAAAAACAAGACATGGTCACATTCTAGCACAAGGCTAGAAGAGAGAATTCAGGGAGGATCAGAGAATTTTTCCAGAGAAAGGCTCTGTTTCAAAGCTTCACACCTGACCTGAGGAAGTGTATGATCAGCAAAACATCCAGAAATAAACCCAAATAAAGAAGTGGGAGTCCCGCAGTGTTCATTCTGTTTTGCTGACCGGCAAATGCCGGCAGGATCGAGTCCCTTGGAGTGTCACATGAAGTGGAAAATCTATCCTCATCATAAGTATGGAAAGTCTTCTGCCATGAAATTTATTTGGGGCTTGTCTGGGCAGGCCATGAAAATCAGAATCCTGAATGAGACGCCCAAAGTCATCCTGGGGTTGAGTTTATCCATTTGGGGACAACTCAACTCCAGTTGTACCAAACGAAATAAAATAATTGAGGCATAAAATCTAGGACCAAGGGAATGACCAGAGAACTAATGAACTCCTTTAGATTTGAAACATTAAATGGCAGCCACTTTGCAAGTTGGCCAGGTTGATAATCACAGGTAATCAGCGGGTGTAAGAGCCAGTACACGGTGCAGCCACAGGGGACTGAGCGCACTACAGCAGCATAGAACCCAGTGATTTAAAAGCTAATTTTAGCGAGGTGCAGTAAACAGGGAATCGATTCTCCCTTGTATTTAAGTCACTCCCAGGTAAGAGGAGCCTGGAAGCTCAGGAAGACGATTTTGGCCTTTAAATGTACAAATTTCCTGTTTCAACTTGTTTGTCTATTTCAATCGTGCTCACTCATCTCATTTGAAATTTGGATGCTTCCAAACACATTTGTTCAAGGGAAGTCATTCCCCCGAGGGCACTTGGATCCCATGAAAGTGTATTACAGATGGGAATGTTTGAAAATACAATGAAGTTTGGGCTCAAAAAATTCACACTTCTCCCTCCTGTGTGTGTGTGATTGGTTTAATGGAGGGCAGGACCCCAAAGAGAGGGCCTGACAGGGGTCAGAAGATTGTACAAGCCAAGCACAGCAAACTGGGTGGGGCCCAGTCAGGGGAGAACTGAGGACCAAGTGCAAAAAGGTGCAGTTAGAAAGTTAGTGACAAGGAGAGGGGAGGGGTTCTAGATCAGTGGTAGAGCTTAGCATACATGAGGTCCTGGGTTCAATCCCCCATACTTTAATTTAAAAAAAAAAAAAAGGAGTTAGTAATAAGGAAACTGCTGTCCAGTGAAGATGTAGACATCAGGTTCTTGCACCAGTAATTAGTGAGTTTTAGGAGTAACAAGAATACTTGAGAATTCTATCTGTGATGTAAGTTGTGTGTGTGTGGATGTGATGAGTAGTGGGGGCAGGGAGATTTTCGGAGGGTAAGGACTTTACCTGTCTCCTTATACTAACTACTGAGGCCCCAGTACCTAACACAAAATCTGGAACGTAGTCAGTGCTCAAACAGTATTTGTTGAATGAAGGGAGGAATGGATGGATGGATGGACAGAAGGACAGATGGATGGGGCAGTAAGAATCCTAAAACAGTGAATGCCTGTCCAAGTCCATGAGCTGGTGGGAGCTATGTCCTCCTCCAAGGAAGGTCAGTGACTGACTTGTCAAGGGCCCTGGGAGGAACGCAGGGATTTCTGTTGCAGCACCCAGGCTTCTCTGTAAGGAAGGTGTGCATTCCAGACGAGAAGCAGTTTTACACGTGTCCAAACCTTTTCACTTGCAAATTTAAATCCTCAAAGCGAATTTAACTTTGTAGAGAAGACACCTACTTTAAGACATAAAAGGAGATTCTCTATCAGAATATTTATCTCTTTTAGCACTCGTACTTCTAGTATGCAAATTGAGCTAGGCTGGCAATGAGCCTGTGTCCCTGGGCTCTGGAGATACTAACTGGCATGATGCATGCTGGCGCTGGGACTTTTAGAAACTTGCCTTGATCTTCTCACTGGTGATTTTGGTTCTCCATTTCATTCAGCTTTGTGCTCATAGCAATTCCACATACAGAATAAAAGTAACTCTTCCTAATTCAAATGCGTTCTGGCCGGAAGTGGGTGAAGTAGGATACTTTCGAAAACTCAATAAACAGACACATTCCACCCAACCCCAACCAGATAGGTGGTCAGTTCAGGCAAACGTCCTGCTCTCCACAAACAATGCAGACGTACATGCTACATACGTCCTCAAACACTTGTAATTACCACCTAGATTTACTTTATAATATACAATAATAATATAATATAATATAACTTACTATAAAAATGTTTAAAAAATTACTATGCAACAGAAACATTCACTCAGACAATGAATTTGCCAGAAATCAAACTCTAATCTCTTAGTGGTGGTGGAGGGGATGGTCCTTTACAATTCAGTTCATAACTTGACGTGTGAATCTCTGGTTGCCTCTATAAATTTTTTTTAATTTAAAGAAATAGTTCAGTGCTGTTTCATCAGAGGTCTAACTTCTTCCTTTCAGTTTGCTTTCTCTAACAAAGGGCCTGTTGTCAAGATTGTGAGGTATACTAAGCCTCTTGTCCTTAGCAGCTTAATTGATATGAAACATTGATTAAGCCCCAGGAGGGGTGGGGCGTTTCAGAGGGATTCTGAAATAACCACAAGGCGTGAAGGAGAAAGTTTGCAGCTTGCTAGGAGTGCAGTGCTTTCAGCCTGGGCAAAAGCATTCAATATTTGATGTATATGTTTTAAAGTAAACAGAAGTGACTCAAAAAAAATCCTCTTTCAAAAAGGATTTCATGCTTTTCCAAGGCGGTTATGTGTCAAGTAGGAAAGAAATGAAAGTAGGTCAAGGAACTACCTCGAAGCGCCAAGGAGAAGGGAAAAAAAAAAAAAAAAAAAAGAAAAAGCAAGAAAAGGGCCACCTCCAAACAGGACTCAAGAGAAATTGTGCTAAATGTGGTCGTGGTTGCTGAGGGAAAGGCCTTATCGGGCACAGCCACTGGTGCCCAACACACTGGGCACGAAATACATGGTAAACAGTGATATCGGGGTCATTAGAAAGAAGGAAGAGATAGCAGAACCAAGGGGACAAGCGACCTGCAAAACCCAGCCCCGGGTCACCGGGCCCTCCAGGCCAGCAATGGACTCTTTTTGGACAATGCAGCCACTGGGGCCCAGTTTTAGATCAGTAGCCTTTGATACAGGGTTTCTAAAAACAAATTATATACACACAGTATTATATGATTACACGTTATAAAATATAAACAAAATGGAAATTTTCAACTGTAAAGAGAAATTCTCATATTTCCTTCCTGCCATGGAGAGGCCCCTCACGTGCACCCCGAAGTGTGTGCATTGTGCGTGGAGGCTGCTGGTTTGCAGCCTTCGGCTGGCAAGGTCAGGTTAGACCGTCTCCTGCCAACGGATCGACTTTGCTCTGTTCTGTGACTCCTCGCCCTGCTGGGCCCCTGCTGGGCCCCTGCTGTGTGCACTGTCCCACCTAGCGGGGCTGAGCTGAGGGCGGAGGTAGGATGGATGATCCCATCACACGTGTTAGAAAACGAGAGCAAATAAGCCCTGCGGCGGATTGCGAGAAGTGTAGCAGGACGTTTTGACCGCCTGGTTTTGACCTTGGGTTGAGTGGTTTTCTGAATGGATTTTAAACTCTTTTAGCTCAAAGATGGCAGAAGGAAAAAAACAAGAAAAAGAAGAAAGGAAGAGGGTATTCCATCATACCAAAGATAGGTCAAGAGATATTTACTGTGTTATTCTTTCCGTCCCTTTAAAATATTAAAATATGGAAATAGACATGACATTAATTGATTCATTCAAGTGTGTGTTATGCACAAGGCACTGTCCTCAACGGGAAGAGAGAAGGATTAGAAGAAGATGGGGGAGAAGGAGAAGAAAAAGAAAAAGAGACAGAGACCCTGAGAAATATGGAGAAGACTTGTATGCAATAACTGAAAATTCAAGGCGATTTTTGCAAAGTGGTAAAAACAAATACACATAAGTAATACGAAGCAAAGAAATATAAAAAAAATGCTATGGACAGAAATAGACTCACAGACAGAGAATACAGACTTGTGGTTACCAGGGGGGTGGAGGGTGGGAAGGGATAGACTGGGATTTCAAAATTGTAGAATAAATAAACAAGATTACACTGTATAGCACAGGGAAATATACACAAAATGTTATGATAACTCACAGAGAAAAAAATGTGACAATGAGTGTGTATATGTCCATGAATGACTGAAAAATTGTGCTGAACACTGGAATTTGACACAACATTGTAAAATGATTATAAATCAATAAAAAATGTTAAAAAAAATGCTATGGAGCTTCAGAGGCATGAACAATTATTTTTGGATTACAGACTACTCTCCTATCCCCAGACCCTCATTCTGAGCAGTTCAGAACTTTCAAGATACCTTTTCTTGCATAAAATAGACTTACTTTCTCCTTTAGAATTAACCTGGGTAGGTACAAAATGAGCAAACTATAGAATTACGAAATGTAACCATCTGTTTCCTGTGGCCTATTCATATATATTTTAGGATAATAAAAGTGCTGGTTTTCCCTTTGGATACTCTTAAGACAGTTTCCAGGAAACCAAATTTATCTGGATTTAAGCCTTTCGTGGGCTCTTCTCCGGTGAGTGAGGTCCTGGAGGCATAAGGTAATTTACTTTGCCCTTGTCCTTAAGATGATGGCTAAAAGCTACATTCTCATTGGGGAAAAAGACATTACTACATGGAGACACTTGAGGGCACCCTAGTCAACAACCAAAAGCAAAAACATAAAAAACAAAACATAAAAAATATATATTCCAATCTGAAATTTGGGGTGGGAAAGTATGTTTTGCTCCTAGTTTAAGATCCCCAGGGAATCCTGACTCTTGCCCTTGATTTAAGGAGAAAAAAATTACTTGTCATCCCTATAATTCCCCTGTGTGGAAAATGTTAAATTGCTCTTGCTCCTAAAAGGAAGTCAGAAATTCCGCGGACAAGGTGGTGATTTACAAGCAAATGAGAAGTTTAATCATGTGATGAAGTTACTATTGGTATCATCAAGCTATCGTGATTTGGGGAGGCAAGCCATTATTGGAGATATACTGAAGCAAAGTGAATAAACAATAAGGTGGAGAGGCGAGATTTTATGCTTTTCTATTGAATGCAACCAACACAAGGTGAGTGAGGGTATCTTATGAGCAAAGCACTGTCCTAGGGCTCACGTGTTGCTGGGCATACATGGAACTTTTTCAGACCTTTTACAAAAGCATTACTTTACAGATGCCCTTCAGGCAGAGTTTCATCATCTTGGTACTGCTAACATTTTGGACTGAATCTTTCCTTGTTACAGGGGACTGTTCTGTGCATTATAGGGTGTTCAGCAGCATTCCTGGATGCCAGCAGCACCCTCTCCCGCCCACTGCTGAGCTGTGACAACCAAAATGTCTCCTGACAGTGTCAGTATTGCCCCCAATTGAAAAGAGAAACAATGCTCTAAGGAGAGATGGACTTTCATTAAACTGAGTATTTCATGGTGCCACAAGTGGCAGCTGCCACGGAACATAAAATATTTTAAACATATAATTTGCATTTTTTGTGTAATTGTCATACTTAATACTTCCATTCTAGTTCTTGTTAATTGAAACCAGGTAACGATGTTTGAATTCACCAGCTACCCTTAAACAAACTAAATAGATTTAATTATTTATGGAAAATTTTAAATGTCACTAGTTACCATGAAAGAAAAAGACACATTTAGGAACTAAATTTTTCAAAGTCTGAAAAGCAGTTCACTAAGGGAAGTTAAATTCATTTGTTTATTAGATGTATAGTTAGTCTATCTCCTGCCACTTTAGTGGTTAGACGGGTTTTGGTAGGAAGCCCTAAGAACGATCAGTATGTCGATATAACTTTCTGTTTTTACGGAGTAGTGTTGAGCACATAATCTGAATGCATCGTTACTCTGACACCTTGAGTGAGGTCGAAGAGCAGATGGCTAAGAACACGAGCTCGGGAGCAGGACGAGCTGACTCCGGCATTTCCCAGTGGAACCTGGGCCAAGCTGACTTAACGTCTCTGCCTCAGGATTATGTAAAACATCCAAAATGTGGGAGGGTAATCAGTTTCCAAAAAGTGTTATTTTTATAAAACTAGGAACTCCCAAAATGTTTATCAAGGAAAGGTGAATTTTTTTCATCCAAGTCAGAGAAACAGAAAAACCAGTTTACGATTTTACAATGGGAAGTACCCTAATAATAAAATTATACCATTTATTTAATAAAGAAAGGCGGCTAGAACAGTGTCTGCTGTCTTCCAGGTGCTAGCGCTCATCATAATGCTCTGGAAGTAGAGTTTGCTCCCTAATTTACACATAAAGTGAGTGAAGTTTGGAGGAATTGCTTAGCTTGTTCAAGGTGATGCAGCACGTCTCTAAGTGTTGGAGCCAGAATCTGAACTCAGGTCCATCTGCTCACAACGTTGATTCCCATGCACAGTTCCACGTCTCTCTTCTGCAGTAGCAAGAACCCTAGCAGGGCAGCCAACATCCCAGGCATCATACTAGCTTACATGACTAAAGCACTGGAATTAGTTCATTTAACACTCCCAGCAACCTGAGGTATGCTTTTACATTTCAGAAGTGGAAACTGAGGCTTGAGGAGGTGAAATAAATCCTCCAAAGCGAAGTAGGGGTAAGTCCTAGAAGCTGAATCCAAACTCACAAAACCTGGGCTCCTGGCCACCGTGCGACACTGCCTCCCAAGCTATGGCAGAAAAATGCCAAGAGACTCAGAGGCTAAGGAGGACAGCCAGAGTCAGGATTAAAGCGGCTTTATGGGTCAGGAAAAGGAGTTTGCATTTTTCTGTAAAAGGTCATTGTCAGACGGTCGAAGGCAAGGAAGTGGGATAGCAAGAAGCATTCTGGGAATTTCTACCAATTTCCTCATCTATAAAATAATCAGACTAGATAATCTCTGAACTCCTTTTAGTTCTGAAACACTACATTGTTACAATTTGTGTCATTCCTTTCCTTCCAACCTCCTGATGGCTTCCCTGTGCAATTACTGCAAAGCCCTTCCCTGGTAGTTGTCCTCAGGGCTCTGCCCGTTGGCCGCCCCTGCCTGCCTCTGACTTCACCTCCTTGTCTTCTCCCCCTCAGTCACACAATGCTCCTGCCATAAACTTTTCTGTTCTAGAAACTTCCTCCATCAGGGCTTTTACACTTATGATTTCCGATTTCTTCTGCCTGAAATGTCCTTCCCTAGATCTTTCCTTAGTGGTTCGTGAAATGTCACTTTCTTCCATGGGTCTTCCATAACCACGGCACCTAAAGTAACATCCACCCCCTTGCTATCCTCTACATCATTGTTTTATTTCCTTCTGACTAATTACCACTGCTGGAAATTCACTCTTCTTGTTGCTTATCCGTTTACTGTATTCTGCCCCCATCCATCCCCATGTCAGCTCCATGCGGACAGGGATCCTGTCCACGTGGTTCACGGCTGTAGCCCCTGTGCTGATGCCTGGCGCGTGACAGCACTTGACAGATTTGCTGACTGAAAGAATGGACAGCTCACTGCAGCTTTTACAGCCTACATAGAACCTAAAAATTACTAAGCGCGCAACAGGAGCTCAAAGATCACTCAATAGCAGTAATGATAACTAGTACGTATTATCACTCTCTAAGCATTGGCACTGTGCTAAACTCTTCATACAAATTATACATGTTACTTGTCGCAGTAACTCTGTGAGGTGGGTATTATTATTATCCTAGCTTTCCAAATGTCAGAAAGCAAGTCAATTGGCCCAGATTAAAAACCAATTCTAATTTTAGCACAACAATATTTGTTAACTGACTGGCTTCTGCAAAGAGAAACTGCTGTTACCTCTAGTTAATTAATGGAGGTACCGGGGATTGAACCCAGGACCTCGTGCATGCTAAGCATGCGCTCTACCACTAAGCTAGCCCCACCCCACGCCTACATTTGGATTAATGACTTCATAATTTCAAAGCCCATTACTTCAGCAGTTACTATGTGTGTCCTGGGGCTCAGGCCAGATAAAAGTATTGATAGCTAGGATTCAGAGGTGGATAATTTGGTGCAGTCCCCAACCTCAGGTGGCTCAGTTTAATAAGAAAAACAAACATGCAAGTGTGCTAGAATGGACTTCTCCATGACCCAAACACTCCTTCCTCCCTCCCTCCCTCCCTCTCTCCACAAAGCAACCCCTGCAGGCTGCTGGAGACTCATTCTCCTTAATTCTTCCCTTGTGCCTTGCCCAGGTATTTACATTTGCATGTATTACATTATATTCTAACAGCTTAACACTGCCTGGGATGAACTGAATACCCACCACTTACTGAGTGCCTTCATGTAGCAGGTGATTTTTGCGCAGTCACTGATTGAATCCTTACAAAACCCCCGAGGTGGGTGTCATTGTTCCTGCTTTACAAACGAGCAGCCAACAGCTTATTGGGCGGTGGGTTACAACCTGATGACCACAGTGCAGTGTCTGATTAGAATGTGGTATCAAAAATCCTAGGACAAAGGGGTATGTGTGCAAATACCCAAGAAAGGAGTGGCTCTTGGCCTCTATAGATATTTACTTTAAAACTATAATTGTAACAACCATGAGACTATTTGGCTTTTTATTAACTTAGTTTTGTAGTTGAATGTTTAATAAACCACGTATATTTCACTTTGTAATATACACTAACAATATCTTTACTTTTGGAGGAGAAAGCAAATACTTTTCCATTTTATTTTATACTTGTACCAAGATTAATACGTTAGAGGCTTTTTTATTATGATACTTAGAAAGCAAACTTTAAGATTTTTGTATAATATTTTACAATACAGTATATAGCCTGACATTTTTCCCTCCTGGGTCAGAAAAAAGTACCTTTCCTCAGGTACTGGACAGTTTCTTTATTTAGAATTATTCTGAAATGAACGAGTCCTTCCCTCTAGGAGAAACACAGGCATGCGATAATTAACATTTTTATTTTTAAAAAATCCAATCTTAGAGAAGTCTCTGGAACATAACTGCCTGCTAAGAATGCTCTCAGTAAAATAAAGTTACATTCTGAATGGTGAAGGCACAAAGCAATCTCCATCGTTAAAAAACAAACAAACAAATGAAAAACCTGTATAGAAAAAGAGCAAAGACAATCACTGTAATTTTAAAAAGTTAATTAAAAAATGTGGATTTATGCTGAATATCCAAAGGTGAGCCACATTCTGCCCTGCAATGACCATGTGACATTCTCCCCAAGCGTGGCTGTGGGGAGGGCCAGCTTTACTGAAAATTTCATTTTCTAGAAGTGAGAGAGAAGGGGGAAACTCAGAATAAGAAGAATCTGTTTGGTGCACTGCAGTTTGATGGCGTTTAAAGTTTTAGAGATATTTAAGAGTCAAACTATGCTCCTATTACATCCATGTTAGTAAAGCCACAATCCAGCTTCACAGAAGGTGACAGAGAGAAGGACTCCAGCAGATCTGAAGCCTGGTTACCTTCACAGAATCATTGGAACCCACTTTACATTCATAGACTTGGTATTCAACCCTTAGCACTTACCAACTTTCCATCCCCAGGGCCTAGGGAAGTCTCATAGCACCAGCAAGGCCCTCTTCTTTTGAATTAAGTAAGTACTGGAAAATTATGCCAAGAATCAAAATTATTTTTACTGGGCTCCACGAGAAACTATGCAGCTACAGAGGCAAATAAAAGGTTCTTTGTAACAACAAACTACACTCAGTGATGGTCCTAGAAACCAAAACTAGCTCGTTGCCTAAGAATTCATGGTAGCATCAACCAAAAGGCCCCCTACAAAGAGGTACACACTTTTCTGGTGTCTTAGGATGCGAACAAGTAAATCTAAACAGGAATCATATTAGTTTGTGTGGAACTGACTGAAATAAACAGCAAGTAGTGATTTTGAGACCAATATTGCAGAGTTTTACACTAATGTTAAAATTTACCTTTTTATGTACCTATGTATAAGCAATATGATGCTAAGGCTGATAGACTTGTGTAAAACTGTGACCTGCTGCCCCAGTTTTAACTCTAATACTATGTTCTCAAAGATCAGAGCGCCACAGGACAGAAAGTCTTTCACCCCTTTGGGTGGCAAAGTCCCCTGAGGGAAGTGAATTGTGAAAACACCCCACCTGAAAACAGCCCTGACTTATCCACTTGCTACAGGAAAAACCATACCCCTGGCCCAAAACACTTTTAGGAATCTAGGAAAATGTTTTCTTTTAAAATCAGAAGGAAAAAAATGGAACATTTAGATTAAAAATGTTTAAATATAATATTAAGATATTAATCTTTATATTAATACAGCCATAAATGTGTGTGTGTGTGAAAAAAGGACCCAAAAGTCAAAATGCCTAGACCCAGGAAAGCCAATAATGCTGTCTTGCCTGAAAAATAACCTCTCTTAAATTGCTTTGAATTAGTTCTTAGGTGTGCCGGATGCCAAGTTTCCTTTGTCAGCCAAAGAAAGTTCTCATCTTTATGCAAGAAATTCTTTCTTTTACCCAATTCCTAGGAGAAAAGTAATTTTTTTAGAAGTTTCGATTGCTTTAAATCACTGTGTACTCGCGTAGGAAGTCTCTCTCTCAAATTTAATTTTTTAAAGAGAAGGAAAAAGGCATTAGGAGATGAGCACTTCATACGTGACCTTGACAGCTTGCAAGGTAAGGCGTTCCCCCAGGCTCGCCTTGGTTTGTACTGGAGCAGAAACCATCTCTCCTCTTTCTTGGTTTATTTCACGGCTTTCCAGCAGGGGGCGCGTGGTTCTCAGCCTGAAGCTGCTCGCTCCCCAGCGTCTCAAGGACCGTATCCCTATTTGCCCCAAGGTCATAGCTCCTAACCGAGCTGGTCGGCCCAGGGCCCCGGACACTGAGAAGCAAGCCCTCCGGGCTGGAGACCTCGGCGCGGGTGGGGCCGATGGGGCGAGGCGGGATGTTCTCACAAAGGGGACAAGGGATGAAAGGCACCGGGCCCGGGGCCCGAGCTGTCAGCGCGGCCGCCAGCCTCAGCGCCCGGGAGGGGGCAGGGGTGCGCGGAGGCGCTCCGCAGCCCCACTCGGACCCAGGGGCCCGGGAGCCGCCACCGCGAGCGCCGAGAGCTCGGAGCCTGGTCCCCGCCCAGGGGGCCGGGATTGAGGGCAGAGGGGAGCCGGGCGGCAGGAGAGGCGCTCCGGAACCTGGCCGAGCGCCCGCCGAGAGGGCGTTCTCCCCGCCACCGGAGCCTCGCCCGGCCCGCCCGCCCCGAGCGCCAGGAGATCACCTCCACCCGCCACCTCCTCCCCCCGTCGCCCAGGTCCACCCAGGGTCCCCTCCCCCGGGCCGCCCCCGAGCACGAAGTTGGCGGGAGCCTATAAAAGCCGGCGACGGTGCGACCCGCGGACACACGGTGCAGGCGCCCCAGCAGCCGCCACTAAACCCGCTCCAACTCCTGCCTTGCTCCGATCCACGGCGCGACCATGTCCCATCACTGGGGATACGGCAAGCACAACGGTGAGTGCGGGCGGCGGGCGGGGCGGCAGCGGCGCCCCGGGCCCCGGGCCCCGGGCCCCTCCGGGCCCCGCAGCACCCGCACCTGCTGTTCACGGCGGCCGCCCGGGGCACCGGAGGCTCAGGTGCGCCCCCGGCGCCCGCCCCGCCCGGCCCGCGGCTCCCCGGCGCGGGATGCCCACGGCGCCCCAGCCCGACCCACTGTCGAGGAATCCGTGCGTCCCGCGGCGGCGCGCAGGGCCCGGGAAAGGGGGCGCGCAGCCGCAGGCGCCGGACCCAAGGGCAGGCTTCCCGGGTCACGAGCCGGAGACCGTCCTATCCCGAACCAGGAGGAAACGAGGAAGGGTTGTAACGGAACATTTTAGTTATTGATCGCAGAGAAATTAGGGGACCCCCTTCCCCCCGACACACCCAGCACCACCTGTGGCTAAGTCTCTTAGCACTGTTCGCGGGCGGGTTTCTTGGGCTGCTTTGAATCCTTTGCACTGAGTTTTCTCTTCATCTCTGGACTTCTCATGTTAGGGCGTCATCAGGAACCGACTTTATCGGGGCTACAGATCTGGGTTCTCCCGAGCCAGCAAAATCAAGAGAAAGATGTGTCTCGTGCACCTTGAGCGTCTTCGGGGGTTTAGGGCTTCCCAGCTAGCCGGGATCCTGACCATTAAAGGAGGAGTGCCCGGGCGCGGGCAGTGACTCTGCCCTTACATCCAGTCTGAGGACAAGAGAAAGGGATTCTGATATGATGGAACGTCCTCGGATCCTAACCACAAGCCCAGTATCAGTTGCCCAGTTTCAGTAGAAGGAACATAAAAATAGCTAATATTTAAATGGCACTGACAATTTATTCTAACAGCTTTGTATGTATTGATTCTAATTCTCACTCCAACCTACATAACCTAGAAGCTCTTATTACCCCCTAAGGCAAATGAGAAAACTAAGGCACAGATAAGCGTTTTCCCAAAGGTTATTCAGCTGGTAAGTGGTGCGGCCCGAACTGGAATTGAGCAGATGGACTGCAAAACCATTGTCCTTTTCTAGGGGTCTGAGTGTGCCCTTTCTCACACACTCTGGGGCGTTCACTGGTCTCTTCTCAACCGTAGGGCCTGAGCACTGGCATAAGGACTTCCCCAATGCCAAGGGAGACCGCCAGTCCCCTGTGGACTTTGACACCAAGGCCGTCCTTTATGACCCGTCTCTGAAGCCCCTGTCTGTTCGCTATGATCAAGCGACTTCTCGGAGAATTGTCAACAACGGTCACTCTTTCAATGTGGAGTTTGATGACTCCCAGGACAAAGCAGGTCAGTGTTTAAAAAATAACTTGTGCCTTTTGGCCCATAGCTGTTTCCCCAGTTTAACAGCAAGAATCAGGAGGTGTCAGGACCCCCTTAATACTACACTCTGATAATCTTCATTAGCTTTTAGTCTCTGAGAAGTAGGCTAATTACTTTGCCGTGGCAGGGACTGTTTCTCCCTGAAAAATCCCTGGTTTCTATGTAGGGCATTGAATTGTGATATGCCTTGGAAAAGTCACAAACAGCAAGTCCCCTGGCAAGAGAGATCAGCGACGGTGAGATTTGCAAAAACTAAACTTTTAAGACTCTTTCTGACATACTTGTCTTCCAGAATTGATGCCTATTCAATATAAAGCACATCCTAGGGTGATCTTCAAGGTAGCAGTGAGAAGAGTGATGGAAAGCTGACAGTTTAAAATCCTGAAAGTCTTGGAAACATTGTATTTATGAATATTTTCTTGGCGTTGAGCTGGTGTGATAAAAGTGGCCTTACATCTTGGTATCGACCCAGAAATTCTTCATTCACAAATGGAGATGTTTCAGAGTTAGTGCATACCTGACCCCTTAATGACAAAACCAATTACCATAACTTACTTGTAGTGGAGCTGTTTACAGAACTCCCATTGAATGCTTCCTTTTTCTTACTTAGAAATAGAACAGTCCCCTTCAGACATAGTAGCAGCCTTCTTTGGCTACTGGTTGATTTCATTGCCAGTGTCCTATTTTCCTGAGTGCTTTCCTCTGAAAGGCATTGAGTGAATGGTGCTACAAACACTTTCTGTGCGATGGTAGTGGTGATGTGGGAGTGGGGGGGAGTATTGGGGCAAAAATGAGGAAAGATAGAGACATCATTCAACCATGCTGTCAAAATGGAGTAATAACCTATACTCCTCCCATATTATGTAATTGTAATTATAATCATTATGATCAAGTTGATTATTATTTTGCAGTAGCTAGCCAATGGATTCAGTACAGTTTTGAAAAAAATTCTTCCTTCTTCCCCTTGTAGGAGTGACAGTAACTTAACCTCTTTGGTTTCCTTTTTCTGAGCTGTAAAATTGGAGTAGAGTAGTATGTGTTACAGAGGAAGGATTAATTAGGACAGACGTATAAAGCCCACTGCCCCTCACCTAACAGCTTCTCCATAAATGGCCACTGCTGTTGCCAGGGCTACATGCCCTTTGCCTTTATTAGGCAACTGTTGTAGCGACTGCACCTCTGATAAGATTTTTGAAGGAAGTATTTAATTAGTTTTTAGATGACTTCCCATCACTTGATGGTATTTTAAAATTTTACTTTCATATTTTCCCAAACATCCCATTTATTATATAAAACTATGTACTGATTTTATCTATGATGTTATTACATAGTTAATAAGTTTTACCACGAATATGTCACGTTCTGATGGATTTCTACATGAGCAGTGACTGATTAGAGCTAGCCGCCTTTTTCTAACTACTTCTCCTGGTGAATGACACATACATTACCAGAGCAGCTGGCTGTGAAATAGATGAAAACCACGTGGTTCAGACAGAGGCTCAAACTCATGTCTTCAGAGTCAGATGTATTTTTCATCTAGTTTTTATTTTAAAAAAAATTTCTCCTAACAGCAGTTAAATGCAGGATAAGCTAGTCATCTTGAAGGCAGGTGGGATCCTGGTCCCTTTCCTCCATCCCCAGAACCCATGCTGGGGATACTCCAGATAGAAAGGCACTGCAAAAGTAGACTTTGATAAGTGCGACAAGGAAGTGGTCCAAGGACGTACGGAAGCACAAAGCAGGCTTGGAGTCAGCCTGAGCAGGTCAGAAAAAGACTTTTCAGGGTCAAATAAGGCTTGTGCTTGAAGGATGAGGTTGAAGGATTTCAGTGTCTGGAGGAGAAGCCAAGGACGTAGGAGACCTGGGGGACTTGAGAGAGCCATGCGGTAGGTACCTTAAAAGAGAGAGGAGCGAATGTTAGAAAGACTTGTTCTCTTTTACATATGAAAGGCTCTTTTGTAATTTTGTCCTTACATCTTCAACATTTTTTCAGGTGTTTTGACCAAACAAGGAAGCATTTTTTTCCAGAGTGCTGAATATATTAAGTGTTGATATTAAGGGAAAACACATCTACGAGATTAAAAAAACATACACACACAGCAACAACAACAAAAAAACAACAATGACAAAACATGTTTAGTTATACCATGCAGAGAAACACCCTTTAGATTTTTATTTTTAAGATCCTAGACTCTCAAGTTAGAACAAATGGTAGAGACACTAGTGAAACCCACTTAAAATAAACATAAAGAAACAGAATGCTAAAGAGTTTAAGTTACTCACTAGTCATCCCCTTCCTCGTTTGTTGGAGTAAAACTAAATGACAATCACTTAAAAACAGAAGTTGAATAAGAATCTTTGAACAATAATCATAGCTAGTATTTGGTGTGTATGTACCATGTTTTTAAAAACTGGTATACTTTTCTGTACATTTAAGTACAAAAATAAGTTTTCATTGTGGTCTCTCAATTTTAAAAAAATTGACCGTTTAACCCCTTTTTTATTAGGAGTTATTTTTATGATGTTAACATTTTTAGATATCCTTTATCTTCTACATTTAAATGCTTCAGTTCATTTACTTTCTTTATTCCCTCAGTGAGATTTCAGTCGTCTAGAAATTCTCATAGATTCAGATTTTCAAATATATCCTCAATGGTATCTTAAACCCAAACTTAAATACTTGGGTACCAGGAACTGACTGGTAGAATTTTTTGTGATGTTTAAGCTTAAGAACATTCTTTTTAAATGTGGAGTTAATAGGCTTTAACAAGAAGCTTGGGTTAAAACTCTCATCCATCTTCTAAATTCCTTTAAAAATAAACCAACTTAAATTAATGAAAAATTGTTAATCCTGTTAGGGTTTTTTTTTTTTTAATTAAAAAATAACTCTCCCTGCTTGAGATCTTTTATTACTCATTTTGTCAGGGAGAAAGGGATGGTGGTCAAATTATTAACTCTTGCTAACTTATTAACTTCTATTAATGAGTTTAAGCCTCTCCTGCTTTATTGAAAGTTAGAGGCAAATATCATTGAAAAACCAATGCTCCAATTATTGGGCCAACCTACATGCAATTTCTCACATCACTTCTGTTTTTCAGAAATTGGAATAGTTGTATCTGTATTATTTCAAGGGAGAGAAAGAAGGAATCTGAGTTTACCTGAGTTCATTTCAGGCAGACCGCCGTCTGTATGACACAGTGGATCTTCATACACGAGTCCTGCTTGATTTTCAGGGACTTGCTTTTGAAGCTGTAACATTTTCCTTTCACAAACAGTCATAAGTTAAAAGGAAACATGGTAACAGCAAATGAAAAGGCTTGTCCTTCATTAATGTTAATGGTGTGAGCAGAGCCCAAAACGTCTGTAAAACTGACCAAAGCGTTCTAAACACTGTATTTAATTATGTTCATGTCACAGTTTCTTTTTTTTTTTTTTAAACTCCCATATAATTGCCATATACCTGAAACTAAAAACTTCTGTTCTCTTGAATTTTAATTATGTTTACATTAGCAAAAATGACAGCTAAACATTCTACTACTTTAAAAGCAATGGAATGTGGGCTTCTTTTTCTCAGATTTGTCTACATTGACATTTTGTTTTTAATTTTGGTAGGTAACCCTAGGATTATTGGCCACTGCCAAAAAAAAGCAAAACAGATTTGATGAATTCCAAAGTATTCATAGAGAAGACTGTTCATCTGTGAGAAGTGTGTTTTTAGTAGACTTACCCATTTACTGCATTGGTAGGAAATCCCTCAAATTTTAGTTTTAAACTAAAGGATTACTGGAAATAGTGTATTTAGATTTTGTATTTAAGGGAGATTGTTGACATTAATTAAGGTCATTAGTTTGTTATTTGGATACATCTTATACTAAGTAATAAAGTAAGAAGGAAAAAATTTTAATGTTACATTTTTAGTTTTTAATTGGTACAGATACCTGATTTAATTCAACATTATTGGAGTAAATCTCTTAATTTTCACAAGTGACATAATTTATATAAGTAATATGTATAGGAAGACAGATTCTAATGTTATATTTAGTGCTTATTTTGTGTATATATATATTTATATATATATATATAAAAACATGTGTAACTGATGGGAGAGCATGAAAAAGAAAATCTGCTGGGGCTCTTGGTGTTGAGATTTGGATTTAAATTAAGTTTGGGGGAATAGAGGCTTGAAGGTGTTTGAGTAGAAAACCACAATGATGTATCTCCATCACTAGTGGACCACATTTCCATCATACAATAAATCACTGACTCTTCAGAACCCCACTGACGTAGCTGGGTTTTACAGAAGGAAAAAGAAATGCAGTCAGCAATTTCTTCTATTTTAAAAAATTATTTTTGCACTAGAAAAACGGATTTTATTTTAAACTGGGATAGTCTGGAAAATGACACATGTCAATCAAATTAAGTAAATAAAGCACATCCAGAATATAGCATAAGTTCCCTATCTTTAACTTTGTCTTTCGTATTTCTCAAATAAAAAGATGTCTGCTACCTTTATTAGCATTTATAGCAATTTATTATTATAACAGTGTTTCAGGGGATTTCATTGACTAAATTCCATGCTAAGAATTTACTGTGAGGTAACCAACTAGTTGAAGAAGATTGGAAATGCTACCTTTTGTAGCAATTAAACTTTAAGACTGTAATAACCTTCCCTAATTACAATGGTCTTCTAATCTACATGGCAACATAGTTTTATTTTAACAGGAGCTCAGACAGGTATCTGGGAATGACAGATTAGCTCTGAATGTGTTTAATCATTGAGCCCAGAGCATTTTTTTTTTTTTTTTTTTTAGTATTGGCAAGCCTTGTTCCATAAAAGCTCATATAATCTTGCCTAATTCTAAATTTTCTCTGAAATAATATCAGTTATGTCAGATGCTTAATATGGGTTTTTTTTGGGGGGGGCGGGAATCATTAGGTCTATTTGTTTATTTATTGTTAGGGTTTTTTTTTTTTTTTTAAATGGAGGCTGGGGATTGAACCCAGGACCCAGTGCATGCTAAGCATGTGCTCTGCCACTTGAGTTATACCCTCCTCCCCAATATGGTTTTATTTAACTGATTTTGCCATTCAGTACAATTAATGATGTTACAAACAGTTTTTATGATTGGCCAGTTAGCTGGTAGTTTTAAAAAGTTATTATAAAGGAATTAATTTCAGTATCAGTTTACTTCATAAATATATATTTTGTTTTAAGGGTATGTCATCGTGAAAAATGAGAATTTCCTCATTTATGAAAAAACCTATTTCTGGGGGGGGGAATAGAAGGCTAATTCTTTCCTTACATAATTATTAGATTCAAAAACCACTTTTACATTAAGTTGATTTGCATTTCGAGAGATGTGATTTTATCAGAATACGTCCAAATTCAAGTTTCTCAAAAGATCTGTAAAGTAACACCATGTATAATTTGTTCTCTTTTTTCACATTCTTTTCTTCTCCTGGTCTATTGTAAGACAGAGCTGGCAGCCTCAGGTTGTGTCAGGACCCATAGAAAGTCCCTACCGCCTAGAACGTCTTCCAGCCAGCGTTATCTTTTCTTTGAATAGATGAATGAGTGCTGCTTCCATCTAAGCACATTTAGGTGAAGTTGAGTCAACAAACTTTGTTGTACAGACTTTGCCCCTTGGTTTTACAAAGCCAGAGTAAGTTTGGGCTCCTTATTCTACAGAATTATAAACCAAAGCTAATAAAACACACTCACAGCCACAAATGTTCTAACCCTAGTTCTAGAGAAATAAAATTGAAGTAGTAGAACTAAACTAATTTTAAAAGCTTTTAACTATATTGATTAAATCTCATTAATATGTATGTAAGTTAGATTAAAGGCTTTTTGGATGGGATATAGAAGCAGTGATTTCTTATGATTTTAATCCTCTCTTAAGACACAACTGGTTAATTATCCACAGATAGACTGTAGTCTAAGACTGTGATTTCTAGTATGGATTTTGCTGTAACAAAGTTGCATTAATCCCAGAACAGTAGAATTGTGGAACAGTTATTAAAGTTAGAATTCTAAACGAGCACTCTGCACTGCATCTCCTAGATGGTCAATCAGCTCTCGGTGAAGTAGTAAATAACTGAATGTACCCATTTTACAGATTAGGAAGTTCAGGTCAGAGACGCTACATAAAACATTTTAAGGGTATAAAGTTCATTGGTAGCAGTGATGATACAAATTCTAAAGAATTAGGAAGCCTGTGTAAGGAAAATTGAGTTTATACTATTAAGATCAAGGGAATGCTTATTACTTCACAAATTCTGGAAGTGGAGGTTAGCAAAGCCAGCTGAAGGACAGGCATTGGGCTGTGGCAGCAGGGAGGTTCCGGGGTGCTTGCTCGTGTGAGCAGGGGACCAGTGTCCGCAGACGGCTGCACTGGCACTTCCTCAGTGATTCACAGAGGAGTTGACAGCCCCTCTCACAATTTCCTCTCTGAGACTAAACCTCTAACTCCAGGACACACCCGGAGGACAAGAGTCGCTGTCCTCAGAAAACAGGTGAAAAAAGCCTCCATCCTTTAGTCAAAACAAGTGAGGGGCAAAGAAAAAAAAACCAGTTGAAATGATTTTGTTCAGGATTTAATTTTCACAGAGTGAAAAGGTTGCTTCAGGCATAAATTTGACACTATAAAATGGGAATAAGGTGGTAATATGCAAGTATGTGTGTGTTTCATGTGCACATGTATGTATGCATATATATGTAAATGTGTGTGTATATATATATATTTGTTTTGCTTGGTTTTTTGTTTTTTGTTTTTAGTTCTGGAAGGAGGACCTCTCACTGGCACTTATAGATTGGCTCACTTTCACTTCCACTGGGGTTCGTCTGATGGACAAGGTTCTGAGCACTCCGTGGATAAAAAGAAATACGCTGCAGAGGTAAGTTACACTTTCTTTCTTCCAAAAACTTAATTTTGTAAATTCAGCTCCAACCACAGGAATCACCTCTTTTACCAAAGACCTTCACATTTGCTTCTTGTAATCTTTACTTGTGATATTAAGAGTAATGCTGCAAAAGTTTCTCTGTGACCTCCAAGGATACCATTTGCAAAAAGTTAATGGATTCAGATTGGAAGGTCCTGTTTTAATGTCCATCTAGAAATAAATTTTGTGCCTTCTCTCAAAAAGATGCAACTCTTTGTCTTAGAGTTATTGATAATACCACTTGCTTTTATGCCAAGGAGTGGATAATTAGAAAATTTTTTTTTAAGTTTAGGTTAAAAATGATCCACTTTCCCCCTTTCTTTTGTAACCTCTAGCTGCGAAGAAAAGATGCTTAGATAGTTCCATAGGCTTTTATCATGTAAATCATTCATTGTTTGCGATTCTGTCTCTCCTGCTTTAGCTTCACTTTGTTCACTGGAACACCAAATATGGGGATTTTGGAAAAGCTGTACAACAACCTGATGGACTGGCTGTTTTGGGTATTTTTTTGAAGGTTAGTTGATGGCCTCATTTCCCACCCACCCCCCATATTTTCAAGAAAGATTAACCAGACAGAACACTCATCACAAACAGGACATTCGGCAAAGAGCCTAGGAAATGCCTTTGACTCTGAAGTATTTTTAGCCTTACTTTCCATTTCGATCTGTTAGTAGCAGTAGAGATGCAGGTCAAAAGGACAGTCTGAGAGGTGCTTATTAGGTACCATGGCGATGTCGAGGTAAAGGATGTATACACGTGTGATGTGAAATGAGAAGGAGGTATGCTTTGGATGAATGCTAAGCTTCTTGTTTTTGTTTTTGTTTTTTTCCGTTCACCTTTAAGCCAGATAGCACTGTATCACGGTAGACAATGCTGAATTAAGACCAAATTTTAGAGGCGGGAAGAGCAGTTGACTCTGTATTGAAGGATTCAGGCAACAGCAGTAGGATATTAGGGTTGAACTGCCCTCTGGGCGGTTGTAAACCCAGTGGAGAAAGGTCTGGGCAGCAGATTCACGGGTCCAGAAATCACGTGTCAAGGTGGAAGCTACAGGTGTCTATGAAATCATCCAAGGAAAGCACCAAGAAGGAGAGGGCAAAGCTGCTGAGCAAGCAACCCTAAGAAACTGCCAAATGTAAGGCGTCTAAAGCTGTGGGAAGGATGCTAATTAAATGACTTAAAAGGAATACAGGAGTCAAGGGAGATTTGGGAGGCTGGAGGACAGAAGGAAAGCCACAGGAGGGGAGAATTTTTAAAAGGAAGGAAGATGATAGTGTAAAATCCTGCAAGAAGAGTGAGATAAGCACTTGACCGGGGCTCTTTGCCTTGGCAGTTGGGGGGATGGGTCCCTGGTGACGGGGAATTATAGAGGCAGAAGCAGGAGGTGGTCAATGAAAGTAGGAAAGTGTGGTGCCGGTGGAATCAAACTAAGATTGATGGGTGGCGTGGAGCCGGTGGGGGGTTTTGGTTTACGATTTGGAGAAACTTTATGATAGAGGGGCCCAAATCAAAACTGGAATACAGTATCTTTTTCCTCGTGTCTTTCTATAGATTGGCGATGCTAAACCAGGCCTCCAGAAAGTCGTTGATGCGCTGGGTGCCATTAAAACAAAGGTACAGTTGAACCTTTCTGCCATCTCAGTACGGTATCTATTTTCCATACCCCACCGGTTTTGGAAAATTCTTTTGCTCCAATTGAATAGCCTCGGTTGACGCGTGGTGCTGGGATGAGTAGTTAATAAAGCGAAAATGTTGCTTATGTGTTTATTTATCTTATCTTTGTCCAAGAGTTGATCCTAATGCTTGCATAATTTTAAGACCTGTATTAATTTCATCTTGCACCCCATCATTTGAACATCCGTATGCAAGAGTCAGACAGTCTCATGATTACAAGGAGGCTGAAAGATCATCTGGTCAAATTATTCGCTCATTCATAGGGCAGATATTTCTTGAGTGCTGACTGCCTGCCAGTCACATTGTTAATCTAGTAAATACAGTGGTGGAGACCACAAATAAGGCCCTGCTTCATGGAGATTTATATTGTGACCTCTTTGAATTCATCCATCCCGTATATAAATATCCTCTCCGCAGCATAGTGGTGTTGAAGTCATAGAGCATCTGGTCCAACACTATCATGACCAGTGGCAGCCTGGCTTCATAAAGCTCATGCTCAAATTGAAGCAGCATCTGTCTTCTGAAATGCTCACCTGTTACCCCCTAGCTTGACCCCCTTAATTCATATAGGATAAACCTGCTGTGACAATGCTAATTCAAAAAGATACCTGTACCCCTGTGTTCACTGCAGCATTATTTACAATATCCAAGACATGGACATAGCCCAAGTGTCCAATAACAAATGACTGGATAAAGAAAATATGGTGTGTGTGTATATATACACATACACACAATGGATTCAGCCATAAAAAAGAACGAAATCATTTGTCACAACATGGATGGACCTTGAGGGTGTTAGGCTAAGTGAGATAAGTCAGACAAAGGAAGACAGATACTGTATGAACTCATCTGTGGAATCTAAACAAACAGAACAAAACAAACAGCTCAAAGATACAGAGAACAGATTGGTGGCTGCCAGAGGTGGGAGGGAGAGGGCAAGATGGGTGAAAAGGGTCAGAAAGTACACATTTCCAGTTAAGAAATGAATGAGTCTTGAGGATGCAATGTACAGCATGGTGACCTACAGCTAATAATGCTGATTGCATATTTGAAAGTTGCTAAGAAAGTAGATCTAAAAGTTCTTATCACAAGAAAAAAATCTGCAACTATATAAGTTGACAGGTGTTAACTAGACTTACTGTGGGTGATCATTTCACAATATGTTTAAATACTGAATTATTGCATTGTATACCTGAAATTAATATAATGTTGTATGTCAATTATACCTCAAAAACCGCACCCTAACCTTCCTCCCACTTGACCCTATCCTCTGTCGGCCTTTCACCTTCCCCAAGGCTAATTATCTTACGTCCCCTTTAACTAGGCTTCCATGACAGTTTTCTCTTTGCAGCAGAGCTCCTGTTCCTCTCCCAGTAACTCATTCCTGCTGCTTTTGTTCCTCTGAAAGCATAACGTCCAGAACTGAATTCAGTTCTTCCGTTCTGACCGAGCCGTCAAATAGGAGAGCAAGACAATGGCTCCTCATCAGGGACATTGTCTTTGTCGTTATCTCAACCGAAAACTGCATCATCTCAGGGGCAGCAGTTTCACTTCAAACACTGGATGTGAGCAGTTAATGACTTGATGAAAACTATAAGGGCTCTTTCTAGGGGGCAGGAGGAGAAAATGGACATGTGAAATTAAGTCGGTTTCTCTTGCTCATTTCTGCTGAGCTCAATTTCCCTGTCCGATGTCTTCTCTTTAATTTCTTTTTATTCTGTTTTCTGGTGAACGTGGAATTTCTCTGGGGAAAAAAAAAAGTTCTCTGGCTAGCACAGGGGAGTATTTCTGTTTCCCAGCCCTCTCCCTCCCGCCTCCTCTGATCTTGTGTCGTTTTTAACCTGTGTATTTGCCTCGTTGCAGGGTCAGAGTGCTGACTTCACTAACTTTGATCCTCGTGGCCTCCTTCCTCAAAACCTGGCCTCTTACTGGACCTACCCGGGCTCACTGACCACCCCTCCTCTCCAGGAAAGCGTGATCTGGATTGTGCTCAAAGAACCCATCGCTGTTAGCAGTGAGCAGGTCTGTTTTCTAAAGATGGGGCATTCCTTCAGACCAGGCAGAAAGGCTTGGCCTTTGGAGTCAGACAGAGGGGTTTGATCCTCCTCCTGCTGCTTCTAGCTGCGGAACTCACCCCCTGCAACAGTGCTTAGCAAATAATCTGCACTCAATACGTATTCGTGGTTATTAACTGTAACCTTAGGCAGTTTTTTTCTTTTTTTCACTCTGAGATTGGATAAAATTGAGGATTACATGAGAAAGGTGTCTGTCACCTAATAAATGCTTTTTTTTTTTTTTTTGTAAGCTATGAGAAAACTGAGGCCCAGAACAAAGAGATTTTGCATTCAAGGGTACATAGGTGTTGGTGATAATTCCCAGCCTCCTGCTCCCTCACCTAAGAGCTTACTGCAGTTTTATTTATGTCAGAATGCATTTCGGAATTCTGACAAAGATGAGGGTCATCCTTTGGAGAAAAGTAGCTATTAAAAGTCACTCCAGGTGGCCTTAGCAGCTTAGAGCAGACACACATACGTTTCCTACACAGGTACATTTCCTGCAGTGGTGTCGTTAAGTGATCAGTGCACTGCGGCAGTTGACTGCCATGGAAGCAGATTTCCTGGGGAATGACCGAGGGGATATTACTGGACCAAAGAGATCAGGTTCAAGCCTATTGATTGATGGGGAGCTACACTGCTTCCCAAACCACCCTTCTTCACTTACATCAAGTTTACTTAAGGAAAGAGATGTGCTCCTTTGTAAAAACAACCTCAGAGAAGGAGACCAGTTGCCTTTGTCCCATCATTGCTCCGGGAACTGACACAAATTTATCAGGGAATAAAAATTAACTAACGATAAGGATTTGAAATCCCAGCCGGGGCAAATTCATGTCTGTTTCTGTAGATTTAAGCAGAGATGTTAGATGATCATTTGGCCCGGTGCTTACAGATCCTGGATCACAGGGTCTGATCATCCAGATGCTGTAGTTTATCTTCTCTGGGGCAGAAAACAAAACTTTAATTTGGATTTAAAATTGTTATTGTTATTTTACTTCTCAGAAGTATTTGACAGGCTTTTTGATGTGTGATTGTAAGAATTAAGAGGAAAAACAAACTCACTGAAAATTTCCTTCCAAATGACAGCAAGATTTTGTATGTATTTGACAGAAATGGATTTGTTAGATAAAAGTATACACATATAATCTCTATGTAATTATTTATCTATTGGGAATCAAGTTACATTTTGGACATTGATATGTGGTACTGTGAATGTTGGGGAATCTATTTCAAGAGACAACACAAGCACATAATTGAATACCATTGTGACATGTTTCCTTTCAGTCTTTCAATCTTTGATTTTTGTCTTTTAGGTGGCGAAATTCCGTACCCTTAGCTTCAGCGCGGGGGGCGAACCCGAGGACCCGATGGTGGACAACTGGCGCCCGACTCAGCCATTGAAAGGCAGACAAGTCAGAGCGTCCTTCCAGTAGGAGGGTCCCAGAGCCAGGGTCCGATGAGGAGTGTTTGGGTTTCCCTTTAGCTAAGCGCAAATCTACCTTGGTGAATTGGACCCTGGCTGCTTTGAGTCTGATTTTCTAGGCCCTTCATCTCTCACTTGACATGATTACTACTAAAATGTGAAAACCTAGACCAACTGAGATGCTTGAAGAATTGCTGGGATTGGGGCTTTGCTGTTTTGGGAGTGGCCTTTCTGTAACAGGGAATATAGTATAAGGAGTAAGAGAATAGCCTTGATTTTGTTCACAGCACGTGGAGTGAGGTGCACTCACACCAAAAGGCTGTTTTTATAACACAGGAAAATAAAATGAGTGCAAATCCATATAATGAGACAGACTGAACTGTGCAGAATAAATCAGGTGAAACAGTCATGATGCTATCTAATGTAAACCTGATAAAGAAAATGTCCATGATTCCAAAATAGTATATGAAAGAAAAATTTTTTAATTTTTATCTATTTGCAGCAATGTTATCTTAAATAGGAATTGTGCTATAATTTAGAGACTTTTGAATTTACAGAGCTGTAAATGAAGTACTATCTTAAAAATTGTTATAGTTGTGATACAGAGTATATTTCCATTCAGATAACAAATCATAACTTCATAAATATTGTATTTTAGATATATTCTCTAATAAAAATCTGGAATTCTATTTGGGGTGATTTTATTTGATGCTGGGCAGTGGGTAAGAACGGAGGAGCAAATTTCTCCTTTTATCATTCACATTAATTCATTATTAATAATAAGCCATCATCGTTGGCTTACTCATAACTGAAGGAGTCTCCGTAATGGGAAAAACCCAGGTCATGTATTGTTTGCCAAGCACTGTTTTAAGTGCCTTCTGAGCACTCACTCATGTGATCCCCACGAGGATTAATCCCGCAAAAGAGAGAGGAACTGAAGACATCAAAAGCAGGAGGAGGGAAGGGTGGGCGTCCTGAATCAACACATGCTCCTTGGACAGACAATAAATAAAAATCCATTTAATTCAAAAAGTGAACCCAAGTGGTACCCAGAAGTAAAAGAGTCATTTGAACCTTTGGAGGGTACACTCTGCCTATTACAGCCAGGAAGGAGAATGGATGGATGAAATTCCAGTCTCCCACTAGTATGGCTGCTTTGGATTTAGCTCCTGGCCCCAACCATGGGATGCTCAGCTCATGAGTTATCCTGGGAAGCCGAGTTTAATACATGGCTCAGGTTCCTCACTTCAGGGAATAAAAACTCTTTGTTACTTGAGATAGAAAACTCTCTAATCTTGCTCTCACCTGCTTCCTAAAGAATTAAGCTGAGTTTTGTGTAGGAGAAAGATCACAAGCTTCGGAGTCTGATGATTTGTCTTAAATCCCAGCTCTTCTCAACCTCTCTGATCCTGGGTGTGCAAAGAGGATAACACCCAAAATATTCATAATCATATGAGGTAGTGTCTTGGGTACAAGAGGTGGTCAAAAATAACACTTTTTAGAGGGAAGGGTACAGTTCAGTGGTAGAGCTTAGCATGCACAAGGTCCTGGGTTCAATCCCCAGTACCTCCAGTAAAATAAATAAATAAATGACCGACCTAATTACCACCCCCCCCAAAAAAACAAGAATTAAAAAAAAAAATAAAGTAGAAGTTAAAAAATAACACTTTTTAAATATTTTTTTTGTGTGTATGACTGTCGACTTTTCTTAGTCAAGAGAAAAATGTCAACAATTGGGTTCTATATATAGATGGATTATTGTGTGCTTGGTACATAAGAGATGATCTCCAAATTCTGCAGTGAAAACATTTTGTATCAGTCTCAGCTGGAATTACATTTAATCAGAAGATACCAATTTTTTTCTTGAGAAACAAAGAAGTTTTGTTGCATTTGTAATGTGCCACAAATTATTCTAATTTATACCAGTGCTTGTCAAATGTTCCATCAAAATATTCCTTAAAACAGAGAAGGATATCCTTAGGCACAGTTTGAAGCTAACCATTGCTTCTTTAAAGTCTCATGTTTTATTAAATTTATTCAAAATTTCTCTTCTACTCTTTATTATAGCCACGTTTATTTTTTTTAGTACAAACTGTTTAACTGGCTTATTACAATTAGTAAAATTAGCACTGGGGGAATGTTTATTCTGCAACTTACTGTTCTCTCTGGTTATCAGGTATTTCTGCAGGGACTCAGGTGGCCCCAGTTGGAGAAGGACTGATAATGTGATTTTGGGAGGCAGGAAAGAACAATTGAAAATTAAATACTGAGGATTTTGATTATATTCATTTCTTCAAGGAGAAGTGTTAATTTTAAATACTGTTCACCTTGATACCTTAATGGATATCATAATTGGAATTAGTATGTTTAAATTTTTAAAAGTATATTTGAATTTTTCTCCTGCAGTTAGATAACAGGATCCTAACTTAATTATTCACCCTGAATTAGAGTGGGGGCGGGTAACATAAATGATACTGTAGCAGGCAGAATAGTGGCTCTCCAAAGATGCTTACATCCCCAAAATTGTGAAGATGTGACCTTACCGTGGTAAAAGAGCCTGGCCTTCCCTTGGCCACCTGCTGATAGACTAATGCTGATTAAGCCACTAGAAAGTTTCAGATACATGGAATACTTAACTTTCTTTAATATATAAACTTTGAGTTTGAAGTACAGTACTGAAAATTAAGTAGCAGTCAGTATATATTAAAAGGGAAGCTTTCATCAACTTGTCTTCAAATTTAAACTTACTCTTCATATTATCAGAGTAAGTACTATTTAAGAGAAAACCAAAGGACAAACAAGAGTGAGTTCCTATAACCAAAGATGAACAGCATCACCCTGGATCGCTAGATTCACCATTTTTTTTGTACTAAGAAGTGCTTCTGTCCCGGTGGTGAGGGGCAGGTGACTATAGAAGACCTTTGTATCTGCCTGTCCACCTGCGGTGGTACCATGGATGTATATTACACAGAGTAGTAAGCTTGATTTAAATTCTTTATTTAGTTGTATATTATCTGCTCCACTTTCAGTTGGATCATGTGCCATCTCTTGACCAAGCCAGTTCTTAAACTCTGGTAGTATCGTTGTATGCAAATTCCCAGCTACAGAAGGGCTGTTGCTTAAGAGACTGTTTGCATGGGAAGATTAATAGCACTGATTAGCTTTCTAATATTTTTCACTTTTTGAAAGGTTTGTTTTTTATGTGATTATATTTAAAATGTTATTAAATCCTGAAATAAACTACCTTCCCTATAAGAGATAAATAGTGCTTAAATATGTCCACAAAAAGTAGCATCATTACATTTCACCTAGGTTTTTTTTTTAATTGAAGTATAGTCAGTTTACAACTGTGTTACAATTTGTGTCAATTTCTGATGTACTGCATAACATTTGTCATATATATATTTTTAATAATTGGTTTGAAGGAATTATTAGGAGACCTCTGAAGGCTCTGATACTGAAAGGTTCATGTGCCACAAGTAATCATACCACTCCCTTCCTATGTGTGACAGCCTGGGGTTGGGGGGGTCCCTCTGTGGGATTTGGGAGAGAATCACTTCATGAGGTTACCTGATGGATGCAGAGCAGCATGGTGGCTCCGATGTCGAGGACTTGTTTCACAAGGAGAGATGCCTGGAAGGAGGTTTAGGAAGACATCCCCAGCGCTCGGCAGATGGTGGCCTCCGATTGCATCAGGTGGAGAGAGTGGGTCCTGCCCCCCAGCACACTTGCCTCCACCCGGGCAGGAACTTCCGGCTTCTGCCATCTAAGCCGGCAGCCCCAGGCATCGGAAAATTTCCTCTGCACACCTTTGGTCTTTGGATGTTTTTAGACAGGGTATTGTTCCTGGACCTCCTCTTAGAAGAAGGATTCTGGCTCCTTTGGCAGAAGCCAGCATGCCCTCCCCAAGCAGGGCTCTCCAATGCTCAGCTACCAGAGCGTCGTCTTTCTCTCCCTCCTTTCACCCCACCTGAGTTTCTCCTCTGTAAAAGCTTTCAAGTCTGCATTCTTTGTTGTCTGACATATCTTCTCAGCAAGTTCTGGCAGGAGGAATGATGCCTTTCAGCCCTGAGACCAGTGCATATATAGAGAATTCCAAAAACGTTTTTGTTAAACACACAGAATATTTTTCTTTTTCTTTTGAACATATAGCAGATATTGTGGATTGCACACTTTGCAGCTGACTCGTGAAAAAGGCACTTTAAAAATGAATGAATAGAGATAATCTCTCTAAATGGATTTATGTTAAATTATACAACATTCTTACATAGCATCTGTTTTCTATACATGAGATAAAATCATATTCAATGACAATTAAGGTCCATGTGTGTTTCTGATGTGTGAGGTCCTTTATTTATAGCTCTCTTGCTGGGCCACCTAGTTTTTTCAGGAGCCAATAATGAAGCAGGATTTCCTGCTACATCTCTTCCCATGTCACTCCCGATGTGAATACCCTCAAAAATAGGGAGAAAAGTCAAGTCTTGCTGGACAATGCAAACTGAAGTTATAAAGAGAAAAGAACTGAGGTTTACATCACACGGTGCATAGCATTTCATGACCTCTGTCCTCAAGTACTCTGCATCTCCCTGGGCTGTGGTCCCCAGTCCCTGCAGCTTCCCTTGGGTCTCATTTTCTTCTCTATTTCTTTTTCCTTTTTTTTTTTTAAGTATTTTTTTCTTTTTTTATTGAAGTATAGTAAGTTTATAATGTTGTGTCAATTTCTGGAGTACAGCATAGTATTTCAGTTCTACATATACATACATATATTCCTTTTCATAATCTTTTTCATTATACATTAGTACCAGATATTGAATATAGCTCCCTGTGCTGTACAGAAGAAACTTGTTGTGTATCTATTTTATATATAGTAGTCAGTCATCTGCAAACCTTGAACTCCCAATTTATTCCTTCCCACTCCCCAATTTTTATTTTGTTTGTTTAATTTTTTGAGGGGGGGAGGTAATTAGGTTTATTTATTTTAGTTTATTATTATTATTTTTTAATGGAGGCACAGGGCTTGAACCCAGGACCTCGTGATACTAAGCAGGCACCCTACCACTGAGCTATACCCTCCCCTTCTCCTCTTTCTAACATAGAACAATTTAGTGCCATCATCCCTCCTCCCTCCTCATACACACACACACACACACACTCATATGTGTATGCACACATAATGCACATGTGAATATGCGTGCCCATCAGCATACACACACAGATATCTCTCTCTTAATACTGTATGACAGATAACCATGCTAAAGGCCAGCAAAGTTTCCAGATCCACTCTCCATATAAGTGACAAGAAAATCACACATATTTATTTTTCTCATCACTATTTTTAACTCTTCTATCACACAGGTATTATCCTTCATGCCCTCAACACAGTAAAGTCAAAGTTATTCTTCTTTTACAAATGGAGGCTTGAGGGCTCAGGGAGACCAGGAAATATATCCAAGTTCCCACAGCAAACAACACAGAAAGCTTTATGTTCATGCCTCCACTTAACTGCATGAAGGATGCTACCTGACTGTTAGCCGATGGAGGGGCCCCAAATTAGGAAGGCCACTAAAGTGTGGGTTCTTGCCGCTGGCTGTAGAAGAATTCACACAGCAGAGGCAGAGGGACGAAGTGAACAGCTGATTTATTGCTCAGAAGGGGAAATGGAAGGAAAGTGCTTGAGTGGGGAGAGGAGAAGATAAGTGCTCAAACAAGGAAGAGGGGCTCAAGAGGGGAGCTGTCAGCCAAGGTGGGCGGTAAGGACAGCTCTGGCCTGGGCTGGACCACATGGACTTTTATGGGAGGCTTCCACTATCATGTCCTCATTCCGTGTGTGATGGAACCAATCAGCCTTGTTCAAGTTTTTCAGTCCTTGTATGGGCTCTGCTGGTGGTTGTCATGGCAACTGTCAACTGTCATGGAGCTGGTGGGTGTGTCGTTTAGGATGCTAATATATAATGAGCACATAATGAGGCTCAAGGTCCACTGGAAGTCAGATCTTCGACCATATTAGACTGGGCTGTAACCAGTTCTTGTTTCTTCTCTGCAGCTGCCTCCTGAGACAGATAAAAGTAACTGGTTTCTGTCTGAAGGAGGGTCAAGATATGATCCTGGGGGGCAACAGCCTTGGTAACAAAAAGGAAAGCTGCTTTTAAACAGAATGCCTGCAATCTGGTGCACCCAGCATCCCCCTCAAAAAACCACTTCCAAAGATTTTGTTCAGCCATGAAAGCTTTATAAGGAAATGAAGAAATAATCTCAGTTAATCGTTGAGATAGGGGTCAGAGTCACTGACATCCCCCAATGCCTGCAGGCTTGTCCTGGTCAACTGTGTGAGCCTGCTCTTCTATGACTCAGGGAGGCTGGGAGACTTCAGCTTTTCTATAGACAAGAGGCTGGGGTTGGGGGAGGGGGGCCCACAGGGTCCTGCTCCCTTTCATGATGACCCAGGGCCTGTTCCCTGCCTTGGTCAACTCCCAGCCCCAGCCCTGCCTTTTCTCTAAACTGCTAGGTTTGGGGGGAGCCAAATATGAGGAACAGGGTTCACCAGGTTGGGCTGGGCAGCCTTGCGGGGGAATTTGAGAATGTGAAGGGGGCCAGGCTTTGCCAGCACAAGGCCTGCCTCAAAGCAGAGGCTCAGCTAGACCTCCCACAGATATTGCTGAATGAATGAATAAATGTGTTTAAAAGTCAAATGTAATGAAAAGAGTTCTGAAGGTGGATGTCGGTGATGGTTACACAACCATTTGAATGTGCTTAATACTACAGAACTGGAAACTTGAAAATGATTAAAATGATCAATTTTATGTGGATTTTATCACAGTTTTTTTAAAAAGTCAAATGTAAATTCCTTTTATCTTAGCCATTGTTTCATTATTCACTTCTCCCCTGTCATTTGAAAATAGGCATATTTTCCACAAAACAGATAATTACAACCTGGCTAAAAGATGGATAGGGCCTTAGACAAGACTGTGGCATGAATGTGGGTTGGATTTAAAGGCAGCAAATGTTGTGGTTGATTATAATGGCTTCTGGAATGTGACTGTCTAGATTCAATGCCTGGCTTTTTGTTTATGTATTGAGCCAAGTTATTTAATCTGTTTAAATCTCGTTTTCCTCATCTGTAAATTGAAGGTTCCACTACTAGCGTCACATAAGATTTTTGTAAGATAATCCATGTAAAAGAAATACTATCATGCTTAGAAGACAATCAAAAAGATCAGGTAGGGTTAGTAAGAAGCTATAAACCCCGAAAGAGACACAAAATGAAAAGCCTTCAGTATTAGCCCAACCCAGACCAGGCTGCAGCTACCAGCATCTATGAACGATTTAATGCACCATCTTTCCTCTCTTTCTCCTAAGTATCGGGACACCATCTATACTGCATTTTTGGATGATGCTCCCAAGAATTCATGTGTGTCCCGATCACTCTGGGAAGTAAATACTACATAGATAAAGAACAAGCATTTTCCCCTTTGCTTTGAAATCTAGAAAGCCCTTATGCAACCAGAAGAGGAGATAACAAATCAATTTCAGACTGGCATTTTTGCTTGTCTTACTTACCTCACTGGGGGAAATTAACTACTCCTGAGAGCATTTTCTTAGCTTATCTTAGCCTGCTGTGATGTGAAAATGTAACTAGCAGCCTTGAGGAAAAGGATATTTGATGGGCATCATTGTTATCCAGAGGGTTTGATAGGTAAGATACCAGAAACACATAAAAACGAAAGAAGTTTAGAGCAGGAAGTACAGCCTTTAGCGTCCGACTGAGAGATGTTTTTCCAATGATGTGACCTGAACAAGTTGCTTAGTGACTCAAATCTGTTCCTTCATGTGTTAAATGGTGATACTAAATAACAGAGGGTTAATGTCAGAAGTAAATGGAAATCATGCAATCATGCTCAATATCTTGTAATAAACTTTAATGAAAAAGAATATGGAAACAAATATATGTATGTATATGTATGACCGAAACACTATGCTGTACATCAGAAACTGACGCTACATTGTACACTGACTATACTTCAATTAAAAAAAAAAAGATACAGATTGTCCAGGTAAAACTTCTATCACCATGCCTGGCTCATGGCAAGTGCTTGATAAATGTTAGCTGAGGTTATTAAAAATTCACTGACTCAACCACGTGGAAATCCACTGGATTTTTTCCAGCCCTCTGGAAATGCATCACCAAAGAGGCCACTGACTATATGCTGCCTCCAACAACCACATTGGGGCTTTTCACTTCAGAGCATACATCCATCAGGCTGCGAGCCGAGTGCAAAGTCTGCGTCTTCTGGGTATAACTTGCGGAACACGCGCCATGACAGCGCCAAGGATGGACACCATCCAGCCAATAAACGGTTCATTAACTGTGGAATGGAATGAATTTGTGAAGACACAGTATCTGATGCCTTCCTTGGGGTAGAGATAGAGCTGCCAGGCTGACATATTCCACCATTTATTTTCTCAGCTGATCTTTTAGAGTTCCAGAAGCACTTTTTTGGGTTGCACCCAAGCATTTTCACCACCTTTCCCACTGTGCCAGTGAGCAAACCTTCAGTGTTTTGGCTTAGTTTTCATTCGCCTGCCTCTTGGGTAAATATCCCGAGGAAGTATAAAAGTTGTTACAGCCATCAGGTTACAGTGTGTGTTTTTTATTTCATGCCATTGTCCTGGAAACAATGAATAGTATTTATGTATAAAAGACAATACATTGACTTTGAATGTGTACTTGTAAGATTGCTATGTCCAAATTTGCATAAAAATCAGGAAACATTTACATTAACGCTTACATTTTTGATGCTCCAACATTACCTGATAGACTTGCTGAAAATTTGGTCTGCGATAGATTCTTTCTCTCCAAATATTTCTTCGGGCCTGATGGGTACATAGGTTTATTAAAAAAACATGTCTTGGGAACAATATACTATTATTGCCTGCTAATGGAGCAGAAAATCAGACATTCCTTGTGGGCAAACTCCATAGGTGACGGACCCCTGAAAGTCTCTGATTCTGTCTTTCGATCACTCCTGCTCCCAGTGAGGCAACAGGAAGTCTGCCATTGCAGTTGGGGCTGGGCACTCACTCACATCGCTGGTAGTGCTGTCAACCTGGCCAGGGCTTCCAGCTTGAGCCTTGATGGTCCCACGGCCTGAGCGCAGACCTCATTCAATTCACACAGGCTGCGATGCTCTTGGGAAAAAGGGGAAGGGTGACCACTTCCCCTATCTATGCATTATACTTGCTTGGGGCTGTCCCACCCACTACAGAAGTGCCTGTGCTCACACACACACCCCTCCACACAAACACAGACAAACACAGATACACACACCACACACACACACACACACACACACACACACACAAGTCATCATCTCCAGGATGCTTCCCCAGCACCAGGGCTGTTTGGCCTTCGTGCTGTGGGCAACTCAGGGTCCAGACGTCATCTTCCCTGGGAGCGTTTTTCCTTCCGTGGTTCATTCTGGTTTTAATCAAGTGCCACACAGTTTGCGTGTTTTTGTAGACTTGAATCCCAAAGTGGTCAGTGTTTCTGTGTCTTTTCCAGAGGCAGATTTTCAGCTCTTAGCAACACAAATTCATCCTAACAGGCATGTGAGGTGTTGTCCAGCTCCGCTCCTCCACACATGTGAGCTCAACATTCCTGTGGATTCCTTAAGCGAAGGGGATTCCTAAATCCACTCACCAGCAGCAGCTCACCCTCTGTATTAGTTGGTTTGGGCTTCTATTCGTACAGTACCACTGGCTGAGTGGCTTAAGCAAGACTTAACTGTCTCACAGTCCTAGAGGCCGGAAGCCCAAAGTCAAGACCAAGGGCCAACAGGCCCCTCTCCTAGCTTCTTGGTAGCTCCTTGACTCGTGGCAGCATAACTCGAACACTCTTGGTGTTCCCCTGTGAGTCTGTGTCCAAATCTCCCCTTTTTGTAAGAACATCGGTCACACTGGATTAGGGGCCCTCCATACTCCGCTATGACCTCATCTTAACTGATTATGTCTGCAACCACCTGATTTCCAAATAAACTCACATTCTAAGGCACCGGGGCTAAGACCCCAACACCCCCTTTTTGAGTGTGTGGGGAGAGACATAATTTAACCCTAACACTACTCAAATGTCCTTTTGCATAATATTTGTGTTCAATGACAAAGTGAAATTACATTCTTCAGAAGTTCCTAAATATCTCCTATTCGGACACACACTTTAATTATTATTACTACCTTCTAAAGGACTTTATGGAACATACAGCAAGTTTTAATCCCTGCAGCAGAAATTTTGTAAAAATTAAAAAGAAGAGGGCAGCAAAAAAGTGCACAATTTAGAGTTTCCATGTGTTTATGTTGTACGTAAACTTACGTCTCTCACAAGAGGCATTTATGGAGTATTTGTGTGTGTGCCAAACTGAAAAAAATAAACACTCATCAAGCTATACTCATGTCCCGAATGTCTTCAGATGTATTTTGTTAGAAACCTTCATGTGAGTCTCTTGCCCATCTTGTGTGTTTCACCAGAGTGTTTGTTATTTTAGCACCTCAGTTACAAGTCATGCTCTTCTACAATTAGGGCAAAGCTATTTTTACATATATCAGAATATGACCTATTGCTACCAGGGTATCAAATTTCTATACTCTTAGGTAAAATAAAACTCTAATAGGTTTGTTAGCTAAAAAAAAAAAAAGTGCTTTTTGTAGAAAGTAGTGCACGGATTTGATTTTGTGTCAATTCACTGAATCTCTGAGGAGAAACAATTCATTTTCCAACTTCTCTCTCAAGTGTCTAATATTCCTGCGCATCTAGATTTCAGATGTGTTCCTTTTTAAAAAGAATTCTGAATCGACACTTCCTACAATTTTCCCTTGCTCTTCAAGGACAAGAAGCAAAGCAGCAGACTTGTACTGAAGTGACCCGGGCAGAGCGTTAGCCAAGCTCTACACTGTTCTCACAAATTAAATAGGATCATTAGGTTAAAGATCACAGGACCCAATGGACTGGTCATGATCACCCTGCCAAGTCCCCTTCCAGCTGAAGGTGTCTCTCCACTGCTCTCTGAGCACCACTGACCACTTATTGGACTGAAGTGGTGGTGGTGGTGGGGTTACCCAGCTCAAATTTGGACCGAGAAATGGCCTGGAATAAAGATTACTGTCCAAAGAGATAACCACGAGTAGGTGAGCCTATCCGTCAGACCTCCTTTACAAGCCAGGCTAGACTAGATTACAAAGAGGATGGTCTAATAGTCAGAGAGACGGGAAGGAAATAGCACCGGGGCCGGCAAGGCAAAGACCCTGAAGCCCGAAAGAGAGGAGGGAGAAGCTGGTCCCCAGGGCTGCCTGGATCTCGGCCAGCTCTTTGTTTCTGTCTGTTTATGGGAACTCTTAGCCTCCCTGTTCTTAAGGTGGCCTGAGCTAGCCTTTCCTTTTTATGATCCAGAGTGCCTAGTATCCACATCATCAGAGATCACTTTATATCCATGAATATCTTTCGAGTCCTTCCTATTAGGTGCTGGGCTCTGGGCTGAAGACTTCCAGTCTTCCAGGAGTGCACAGAGAAATCCACGATGGATTGTTCTTTTCTTATCTAAACAAGGGACCACTTAAATGTGTCTCTTCCATTAATATGGTGGCAGAACTTTATTTAGTCTTCATTTCTATATTCCTGAGAGACCTTGTAAGTGAATCACAAACATTTTGAGTCAGGAGTGTAGGAATATCTTCCCTCATGTGTCGCAGTCACATGAACAACATGTGACTTGTGTGATCAGGCCACCCAAGATGGCTGTTCTCTTGCTTTTGCTACGTCTCCTGCTAGACACGTCCCTGCCTCACCTGGCTGACCCTTCCTCTTAATGATGGAGCCAAATCAGTAAATGTCTAGTGCTTGCCCCAGGCCCCAGCTAGTGCTTGTTCTAATCTTTAGATCAGAACATCTCTACTTTGATAGCTTATCAAAAGGATGCTGGGGGACACGCCCCTCTGCTGATTTCCCTAATAATCGACAAGCCGACCTAACGTCAATTCCCCCTGACTGGTAACCTTCCCCTCTCCTCGGCAGTGAGGACAGCTGCCCTGTCCTACCTGCCATCTGCGTCCACAGTGGGGAGTCCCTCCAGGACCCTGTTTGCTTCAGACGTGTAAGGTCCCCTGTCCGATAAACCATTTATGTCTCTGACGTTGTCTCCAGGTTCTTTCTTCCACCTTGAGGCTGGGCAAGTTTAAGTCTTGCAAACCTATGGGGTGTAGTAGCCCGACTCTTGTGGCCTCAGCTAAGACGGAATGGAACTGTTCAGTAGAACTCTAAGAATTCCTACATAATGTCATTTTTTCTTCTTCGAAGTAAATATAAATGAGAAATAAAGGCATATGTCATAGTTCTGTGACTAAGTTTTTGCTAACATGGATGATGATATTTTATTTAATCGTTGGAGCTGGAGTTTGGGTAGACCATGCACTGGCTCCCTGATACGGTATGTTAGGGAATTCACTTCCTTGAATCTCAATTTTGTCATCTTGAAGAATGTAGATAATAACCTTAAAAGACCTTTGGTGAGCATTGAAAAAAGACAGCACATTTTTAAAGTGCTTAGCATAGTACTTGGCACATGACTGATCAATAATTGTTAGCGCTTTTCCTCTTCTCCTTCCCTTCACATCTGCCTTTCCAATTCTCGGTATCAATAAAATCACATGCAGTCTTTAAAAGTCTACTTTGAAATTTTGCCTCAAGAACCACATCCTCAAACCTAAGTGGCAATATATTTTATTATCTTGAGTCCTACTTTATGGGACAGTCATTACTTGTGTCACATATACCGGCTGACCTTAAATGCAAACCAAAGAGAAACCATTTTCTCCCTGTGTCCTAAATAAGGCTTCAGCTGAAATATGGTGAAATCATTTTTAAATCTCTTTCTACAACAAGGCATGTGGTTGGGAAATGAGAAATATTTCTCTTCTAAAAATGGGACTCCTAAAGTATACAAGATACACTTAATTCTTCCTGGTGACAAAAGGATCCTTCCCAGGATCTTTTCAGTGATAAGATCTTTGCCACACCTGTGCATTCTTTGACCCCTGCCAGCTATCTAGTGTCTCCAAACGTCTCATCCAAGCACTGGCTCTGACAGGTCTCAACGTTAGGCTAATCGAGAAACCAGTCTGATTGACTGTAATAACATTTAGTTAAAGATGAAAATCAAAGAGACAATATTAAGCAAATACTTAGACAAAGCTCTTTCAATACAAATTAAAACACAGTATATTTGATTTAAAGCGTGTATTATTTAGGGTCAGAAACTCTGAGGTTCAAAGCAAGGAACTACTTGCTTACTATCTGTTCACACTTAGGCAAGTTACGCCAACCTGTTCAGCTACAAATCCACGTCCTGTGAGTCCGTGTTCAGAGCAAATATCCCAGAGTTGTTTATACTTGCTGTGTCCCTCCTCATTCCCTTCTCTCCTTGGCTCACACTAATTAGCATTTTGTCTCCAATGAACCCCTCAAGTGGCATGATTTAAGACTACAAAGACCTGATTAAATGAAGCACACGTCCCTTTGCCCTCACCTTACTTGGCATCTTGATGCATTCGATACGGTAAACCATCCCTTTTTTTTTTTTTAAACACTTATTTCAACTGATTTTCAAGGCCTCCATACTCAGTTTTCCTCCCTGTACTGCTGCCCCATATTAGCCTCACCAGCTGGCTTGTCGTCCTCTACCAGACCTTTTATGGATGGAGTTCCGCCACAGACCTATCCTTCGACTATTTCCCCTCCAGCTACACCTTCCACTTAGTTTATCCTCACCCAGGATTTCAGCTTTAAAGGCTATGTACATGTTGAAGACTCCCAATTTTTATTCTCCACTTGAGACCCCTCCCCAGAATCACAGCCTTCCCTGTCCCACTGTCTACTCAGCTTTGCCACTCGGATGTCTTAGGGGCACCTTAAGCTTTCATATGACCAAAAAGAACCACTGAGTTCTTCAGTCTTCTCTATTCTTCGCTTTCTCTAGATCAGCATCACCTCCCACCTAATTGCTCAGGCGAAAAACTTAGAAATCACACCTGATTCCTCTTTTTCCCTAACACCTTCCATGCAACCCTTGTCCAAGCCATCATGGAATCTTCCCTGAGCGATGACAATAACATCTCAACATGCCCTCCTGCCTCTATTCTGGCTACTCTGCTGTTGATTGTCCACACGGACACTAGCATTGTCGATCTAAAGCATAAATCAGATCCTATGGCTCTCCTCCATGAAACCCTCCAATCGCTTCCCGTGCAATTGATAAGAAGATCCAAACCTGCCCGCCAGGCCCTGCGTGGTCTGGCTGCCGCCTTCCCCTTTGAACTCACTGGCCTCTTTTCCTGTTTTACTGCATTCCAGGATACTTCCATTTTATGTGTGTCCCTCAAGGGCTTCACAAGCGCTATTCCTTCTCCTTGGAATACATTCCTCTGAGATTTTCAAATGGCTCTTTCCTCTCATTGGAGATCTCAGCTAAAATGATGCTACTTTATAAAGACCTTACCCTACTATCCTAGTTAAAATTGCTCCCCCAGCGCTCTTTCTCCGTCACTCTCTAGAGCATCATTCTATTTTATTTCCTGCAAAGACCTTACCACTATTTGAAAAAATCGTATTTATTTATGCTTTGGTTTATGGTATTTCTCTGGCTCCTAGAATGTACGATCTTTTTGTATCTCCAGCACCTAGAACAGTCTCTGGCACACAGCAGGGGCTTCTCCCACTAGAAGTTGTCAGTTGGCTGACTGGATGTTTCAACGTCTCTGTAAGGTTGTGACAGAAACAAGACTTATATCTTAGGATTGTTTACAAAGTGCTTAGCTGGGCTTATAGAGAGATGTTCAGTAAATGTTAGCCTTATCATTATTTAAATGTAATTTTTGGTCTAGAACATTTATCTGCTAGTTATTAGTTACGCTGAATAGCTATGGTGAAACCAACATTCTCAGACCTTGCTGGTAGAAACTGAATCCTCTTAGAAGATTACTGGACATTATGGAGCAAGAGATTCAATCTGTTATGAAAAATCTGGGTAATTTTCATACCCTTTGATTCATAAATATCCAAAGAAAATTATATCTATATTTTCATAAAAATAAGCTTAATTTAAAAAGACATTCATCCAACATGATTTGTAATAGGATGAATCTAGAAAAAACCTCAATAGGGTAATAATTAATAAAATATAGTTATAAAATATATACAATAATATAGGAACTTTAAGTATATATTCTTAAATTAAAAACTTGCACAAACTTGCACTATGGTAAGTGCCTTCCCCTCAAAAATCGATTGAAAAAATGGGACTAGAAGTACATAAACAGTACTTTTTTGTAATTTCAAACTTTTAAAAATTATTTCTATTATCAGTAATTAAACAGAAGTACATATTCATAATAACTTTGACTAAAGCAGCTTTTTAGCTCAAACTTACATATCTAGTAATCAAGCTTTCATTTGTCAATTACTTTTTAAATAGTGAAAAAATATAGAAAAGTACCCAAACTATTGTAACAGACAGCCATATTCTCATCATCCTCTAACAGCTGTTAATAGTTTCTTATTTTAAAAAAATGACATCACTACAAGATTTGTAAATGTGCAAATCTTCTTTGCTGATTACTAGGCATCTTTTTATAAGTATTAATACTATTACTGTGTCTCTGTAACCAGTCAATCAAGTACCTTAAGGGCACTTAATTGAGCTACTCTTTCTTTGATTTATTGATTGAGTTTAATATACTTTTATTGAGGTATAGTCAGTTTACATTGTTGTGTCAATTTCCAGTGTACAGCACAATGCTTGTCATATAAGAACATACATATATTCATTTCATATTCTTTTTCACCATAAGTTACTACAAGATATTGAATATTGTTCCCTGTCCTGTATAGTATATACTTGTTATCTATTTTATATATATTAGTTAGTATCTGCAAATCTTGAACTCCCAATTTATCCCTTCCCACTCCGTTCCCCTCCTCTTTCTTTGATTTTGATGGGAATTCTTGACCACATTCTTGGCTGACATACTTTCCCATTCACTACCATAGCCAGTCATTCCAAATATTTAACTCTCAAAATCTCAACCACTCTCTAATCCCTCCCTTTCATCAAACAACCTTAACTTCTACTTTAGTGAGGAAATGTTAAGTCACTAAGCACAAACAACAACTTCCCCCCATCACTCAGGACTGATATGCACGTCGGTTGTTTGCATCAGTTGGTTCCCTATCCTTGACGCCCCAGGTTGAACAGATTCATCAGTATTTTGAATATCGCTTCTGTCACCACTTCAAAATTTACCAATATTTTTATTCATCCTTACCTCTGTCTCTTGTCTCAGAAGAAGAAAATTTCACTTCCAGCAATAGCTAATTTCTGTATTCTACTTCTTTATAATTTTGCACCAATAATTATTCTGCCTTCCTTTTTATTTTCAACTTTTTCATCATCACTGACTCCTTTTACTTTGTGTGTAACTTACTCAAACCTTCCTCAATATTAAAAAAAAAAAAAAAGAAAAATTAATCACGAGCACCTGAAAGTTCACTTTCATTTACAAAAATAAGAGAGCAGAGGAACCGACTGATTTTTATCGAGAAATCTGAAGCATGAAAAGAAATAGGGAAAGGTGGTTTTCGATTGCAAGAGACAAGAGACACAACAATCAAATGAACCGCTTGGAACTTGTTTGGATCCTGATTCCAAAAAACTAATTATAAAAGGACATTTTGGGTTTTTTTTTTGTGAGACAGTAGGAAAAATTTTAGTATAGACTGGGTATGTATTAAGTATAACAAGGAGTTACTGTTAATTTTGTTGTATATAATTATGACACTATATTTATAAAGGAAAAATACATTTTTTTTTAGTGAAGTATAGTGAAGAATATGGAGATTAAACAACATGATTCTGGGATTTGCCATAAAATAATTCAGCAAAGAGAGTAAGAGAAAGAAAAAACTGTAGTAAGGAACAATATAATTATTCATAATTGTTTAGTCTGAATAAACTGTGATGGTTCATTTTATTATTCGTTTCATTTTCATGCATGTTTAAAATTTTTTCCTCAAAAAGTTGTTTTAAAAACTGATATGAACAAAGATGTTTCCTTTAACCTCATTTCCCTTCAAGGTTCATTCTCATCTCTCTTCCTGTCTCTTGATATTTTTAGAAATAGCTGTTTGGCTAATCCCCTCCTCTTCCTTATTTACTTTCAGCAAAATCAAAACCAGATTTTTACACACACCATTTAGTCCGCACTGCCCTGTCCAAAGGCGCCTCAGGTCTCTGTCACCGGAGCAGGAAGGGCTGTCCGGCCGCAGAGGGAAGGAGGCCGGAAGTACCACCGTGCGGGGGAGGTGGCGTGTGTGCACGTGGCGGGGGATCCAGGGTTACTCACAGCGCTGTGACAGGACGTTTCGGCCCCCCTGACTTGTCCATAGATGCAACGTCACCACGCAGGCTGTTTAATCCTTCTGAACAAGTAACTGTCAACTGTGGGAACCACATTGGCCTTGATTGGGCAAAAGATACATTCCTTCTCCGCCTGCCTCCTGATCCGCGCACAGAAAAGCAGACTGTGTTCAGACCTCCTCATCCGCGCCGCGGAGAGTGCAGTCTGAGGATTCTTGCCGGGGCAACAAAGCACACCCGGAACTAAAAGGCAAGCCCTACCACGTGACCGCCGGGGCCCGGCCGGATTGGCTGCGCGGCTCTCTCTGCGGCACATGCGCAGTGAGTGCCCGCGCCTCTCACAAAGGGAAGCCTGTCCTCCCTGGATAGACCGATCCTCTTGCCGCCTGCTCTTCCCGCCCCTTGCGCTGCTCTTGCCTAGCGCTTATCAAGACAGCAATTTCACACTTATTTGAGTCCTTGATAAAATCTGTCTCCATTATACTGTGGACTCCCTGAGGGCAGGGTTGAGATTCTACTTTTCTGCCCTCACTAATCCTTAGTGTCTTGCGGGTAGTCTTAGTTCTTGATCATTCTCCCAATGAAGCCTCAAGAATCATTTGATTTCTCTTCCATCTCAACCCGTACTGCTCCATGCTTCCTATGTATGACTCATTTTTTTTTTTTTTAATTGTTGAGGCAGAGTTGATGTACAATATTATATAAGTTTCTGGTGTACATCATAGTGATTCACAATTTTTAAAGGTTATGCTTCATTTATGGTTATTACAGAATGCTGGCTATTACCCTGTGCTGTACTATATATCCTTGTAGCTTATTTATTTTATATGCAGTAGTTTGTATCTCTTAGTCCCCTACCCCTATAATGCCCCTTCCACTTCCCTTTCCCCATAGTAACCACCAGTTTATTCTCTGTGAGTCTGTTTCTTTTCTTTTCTGTTCTGTTCACTCGTTTGTGTTGCTTTTAGATCCCACGTATAAGTGATATACTGTATTTGTCTTTTTCTGTATTTATGACTCATCTTTATGTGTTCCCTTTCAGGTCAGTCCCAAAGCTGTAGACCATTGGGGTGGGGGCTCATGAATTTTGTGGTTAAAAAGTAGAGTTAATACTCTCCTAAATCCTGGTTGCTGTACCTAAACCCAACTGCCTTTCCTTCCTTATGTAAAACTTCCCTGTCTTTAGTAAAAATTCTCCTCTTCAAATACTTCTCACGTCCCAGTAATAAAAGATTTTGAAACATACTTTTTTATGTACCTCATGCCCTGCCAACATACCAGCGACTGCCATGGTCATGCGTGTGACCTACATGACACCTGGCCTTGCAGTCAACCCCTTGACGTCCTCATCTCCAAAGATGACCGCCCCTCTACCTGAGTTGCACACAGCCATATTCACACTCTAGACTTTGTCAATAAACCGGACTAATTCCTATCAGAAGTCTTCTACCCCAGTATCCCACCCTGACCGTAATCTCCAATATTCCAGTTCTTATTTTTGCCCAGGTGTAGGTGTTCTCTTCAGCCCTCACCTTTCCTGACCACTTTGTAGTGTTTGACAGTATCACCCAATTATTTCTTGTAAAAACTCTTAATTGTCATGAAAATCATTTCTCTTGGTCATCCTCCTCCTTTTCTCATTCCCCCTTATGCTCATGCATGAGCTTCCCCCCACCCCCGGCTCTCAAACTATTGCTTCTCTAGTTTCTGCCCTTGCCCACTGCTCCTCTCCTTCTGCATGTCTTTCTGGGTGATCCACATGGTTTACGTAACTCCCAATTTAGATGGATTGAAATAAGATAAGCAGGTATCTTCCTTGAAGTGCACTAAATGTGCTATGGGTAAGTTCAAATGCCAAGTAGTTTTGTTCACAGATTTAATATACAAACTAGAAAGGGCACATCCTTACCTTCTCCCTTTGCCAGATAATCATAATGGCTTCATGTCCTCACAAGTTATTAAACATGTATTGCAAGAAGTACTGATATCTCACCATTATTTCTTCCAACAATTTTGTGATCTTTGAAAAGAACCTACAGATGATCTAATTGATTCCTGAAGTCCAACTTATCTTAACATTCTGCAAATCTGTAACTTTATGAGTAGATGAATTAAGAGCACATAACATCTAATACAATAGAAATTTACCCAGGACCTGTCCAGAAAGCTATGACTTCTAAATACCTATCATGAAACAGTAGCCTTACATAATAATACTACATAGTTGCCACATAGTTATCATCCAATTTCTAGAAGTGTAACATAGTTTCAGATTTAAAAATGAAATTAAAAATATTCTGGCTGTAATGGCACACTCCTTTTTATTTTTACCAGCGCACCCTGGTATCACACTTTATATTACAAAAGTTTTTGAATCAAGTTGGTAACCTTAGAAAGAGGTGATTTATATTCATGCTAGATTCAGCAAAGTTCTTTCCCAGTGGTATCTGAACATCGTATCCCAGAGGGAAATAAAACGACAGACCATGATGGAAGCATTTTCAGCTACCAGGTTAGAACTGTGTCCTCGTTGGTCAGTTAGGTATTCATTGAAAAGCCCAGAAGAACTCCAACAGCAATGTTTGAGTAAGTCTTCATTGTTTTTTGCCTGAATATATTTAGCACACAACTTTCTGGGAAGGCAGCCAGGGTAGGAGTCACCATAACTAACACATTTCCTTTAAATATAATAGTGGAAGTCATCACAACAATTGTAATTTGTGAGCTTCCAAAGGGGAACTGGGTATTGCTACATAATACATTCGTCCCACAGAATTTGAAAAGTTTCCTGGCATGATCTCACGAAGCCCCAGCTGATTATTTTGTTCATCAATTAAATAAGGGTTTAGAATTACAATCTGTTCTACTTCAAAGAGTGCTTCTCTGTACTAATTGCCCCATTCATTCCTGGTAAGTCAGAGAGTAATGTCTATATAACATGTCAGTCATGAGTAGGGGCAGTCCTCTCAATTAAAGAGAAAGCCTTATTGATCTGTGGAGACTTCAGGAAGAACTGGAAATCTACAGACCTGAAGGTAGAGTTTGGTTTAGTCTCTTCAAGAACTTTTTACTATGTCAAGCTTCTTGGGCACTCTGAGTTCAGCTGAAGAAGCTGCAAAGACATTTGCCTTGTATTAAAACAATGGAAAATAGCAAGGTGGGGGAGGGTATAGCTCAGTGGTAGAGTGCATACTTAGCATGTACGAGGTCCTGGGTTCAATCCTCAGTACCTCCGTTTAATTAGTAAATAAATAAATAAATAAACCCGAATTACACTCCCCCCGACGGAAAAAAAAAAAAAAAAAAAAAACAACCAATGGAAAATGTAGAGTGTTACACTTTGAATTAGATTTTTAATTTTCAGTTAATAATCTTAATACCTCACAGGGGAAACACCAGCACCAAGGGTTAAGGTCGCAAAGGTTGATTGATTGGACGTAGGTACCCATGGAGATGGAACTCTGCTCATGTTTCTACTAGGATTGTTAACTGTTCTTATTAGTGCTCTGTTCACAAAAGTTTCATAGCTTTTGAGCTGTCTTCCTCAATCCTATCCTTCCCGTAATCTCTCTTATTTTTAGTTTGAAATTTGCAGAAGGTGAACATGCATTGTAATGAATACACCTAAATCATCTCCATTTTATAAACAGGAGAAATCTAAGCGGGTGAGAGATTAAAACCAAGTCACAGTCCAATGAGAGGCAGAGTAAAAATTAGGATTTATGTTGATTAATTCTGGTAAGACTGTTTAAGTAGTACATACTCATCTACACATACCATCAGAGATATGTGGTTGCATAAAATTGGAAACTTTTCAACTACCTTAATTTTCCTTTTATTTTTACATACTTCACTTATTTCCAAAGAGACTGTTATTTCTTTGAAATTGAAGGGTTTTGAACAACTCACAACAGAAAACACTCTAAATAGCACCTGCATTAACTATAATTTAATACTAGTTTTAATGTTTATTTGTCATTAAGAAAGAGTTGCACAAATGATTCATGCAAAGAAACTCTTTGGTTTGAAAGGTCCACTCTACCTTGAGTAGAGCCTAAGGAGGATCATAATTTAATATTTTATGACTTCACACAGAATTCTGCACATCAGAAAATCTTTTGACAAAGATTTTTAGTTAGGTTCCTCTTGTAAGTCTATGTCAAGTATCCTCTTAGTATAAAGATGCAGTTTATCTTATTTTAAAATCATCATACCAGGCAACCAGAGATGTAGTCAGAATGTTTCAAAAGTGATTGAAAATATGCTCACAGATCAACAATTCTACTATGAGATTCTAATTTCCATTATCCTGTCTTGAAACATTTAAGGAACTGTTTTGCCTTGACGGAATTAAGTATCAGTCTTCTCTGGAATAACTATGAACAATCAATTAGCCTGTTCTGTGAAAAAAAGGGAACTCTCCTACACTGCTGGTGGGAATGCAGGTTGGTGCAGCCACTGTGGAAAACAGTATGGAGATTCCTCAAAAGACTAGAAATAGACTTACCATATGACCCAGGAATCCTGTTTCTGGGCATATATCCAGGAGGAACCCTACTTCAGGATGACACCTGCACCCCAATATTCATAGCAGCACTCTTTACAATAGCCAAGACATGGAAACAGCCTAAATGTCCATCAACAGATGACTGGATAAAGAAGACGTGGTATATTTATACAATGGAATACTACTCAGCCATAAAAACTGACAACATAACGCCATTTGCAGCAACATGGATGTTCCTGGAGAATGTCATTCTAAGTGAAGTAAGCCAGAAAGAGAAAGAAAAATACCATATGAGATCACTCATATGCGGAATCTAAAAAAAACAAACAAAAAACCCCAAAATACAAAACAGAAACAGACTCATAGACATAAAATACAAACTTGTGGTTGACAGGAGGATGGGGAGGTGGGGTGGGAAGGGACTGGGATTTCAAAATGTAGAGTAGATAAACAAGATTGTACTGTGTAGCACAGGGAAATATATACAGGATCTTGTGGTGACTCACAGCAATAGAGAATGTGGCAATAAATATATGTATGTTCATGTATAACTGAAAACTTGTGCTCTACACTGGAATTTGACACAACATTGTAAAATGACTATAACTCAATAAAAAAAGTTTATATATAAAAAAAGAAAAAAAATCAATTAGCCTGTTAATTGGAAGGGGATCTATTCATAGAAAACCAGTGGATAATAGTTGCCATGGTGTAAAAAAAACATTGAAATACATGTTTAACAAATAAATTGTCAAAAAAGGTTTAAAATATCTATTCTCTCTCTCGTAGAAAATTAAATTTAGGTGGGGAAACTAATCCTAGATTCCCAATTTCGCTGAAATGTAGTCAACAATTGAAATCAATTGAAACTTTAATCGCACCCTACTCTGCGATTCATTTGTTTGCATCCATTGCTCTTGGGGTGGAAAGAAAAAGCTGACAAGTAGCTTCATAGAAATTGCTTAATAATTAAATCACCTTCTCAAACGTAGCCAGAACACTCAGCAAGTAAGATAAAACTCTAAGGATCACAAAACTGAATGAAAGATGTCTGTTATGGGTAATCCTGAATGATCCCTTAGTTTGTTTCTTCTTTTCTCTGTAGAATTGGATTATTAGTCATAATAGAAAACTGATTTGCATTTGGTTTCTGTTACTGAATTTCATTTTTATCTAATGAAAAAGGTCACATAAAGTATAATTCATTCTCTGTCTCTTGCCTAGAGCTGCTGGCGTATTACTCAGACGAGAGAAAATCATTTTGGGGATGGATCATTCTCTCTAAAGATGCTGAAGATACTTCATTGCTGCTTGTGCTGTTGCAGCTGCGTTCATGAATGTGTTTTGGTTGTAACTGATCTGCAAGATTCAGGCATTAAACTGTTCAAATCGACAATATTCAATATAGTTTAAATAATAGATTTAAAGGCCATTGCGTGTTGTAAAAAAAGAAAGCAGAATATCAAAGTCAGTATGTTCCTGTGAGTCTTAGTTTTATGTTTTTGGCTAGACACTGCTTGGCTAGCAGAATCAGTAGAATAAGAAGTTATATTTCAAACATCAGGATAACATATAGTTATGTCATGCTTTTATTTTGGAGATTTCAGTAAATACACGGTGCCTAGAATAGTTCTGGTAATTTAATAAGCACTTAATAAACTCTTGCCAAAAAAATTAATTAGAGTCACATTGAATATACTGTATTTAGTTACTTAATATCCTCTGCCTATTTTTTAACCAAAGATTTGAGTAGGTTTAAAAATACATAAAATGAAAAGTAACTAAGATAAATAAATGAGAGAATTAGGGCAAAGGAAAAGGATGAGCAAGAAAATAATAAATCTGTGGTAAAACTGGCCGACAGAAATGCATATGTACAGTTGCTAAAGGTTGGCAAGGGTGGTCTCCGTGCTTCCTAGTGGCCAAAGCAAAGAAAAAAAAAACGGGATCAATTACATGCAATTTGGTGTCTTTGAAATAAAACAAAAACAGTTATTCAGAAGAACTGTAGCCATTTTTGATCAAGAGACCTGGGAATAATATCTGATGCGTCCTCATTAATGCAACAAGAATCATCAACATTGCGAGTTTCACTTATTTAAGTAAAAATAATTCAGAAAGGTCTAAAGCAATACAATTTAAACATGTAGTTCTCTAATAAGGAACACTTTACTATGATGAAAAAGGGAACTGACTTTGGGATCTGATCCCAAAGTGGGTCCAGTGTGATCACTGGCTCACTCACTAGCTTTGCCTCTGTACTGTAGTAGTTCCATTTTTAATTTTGGGAGGAAGCTCAGTACTGTTTTCCGTAGCAACCGTACCATCTTACATTCTCACCAACAGTGTAGGAAGATTCCAGTTTCTCCACATCTTCCTCAACTCTTGCTGTCTTTTGTTTTTTTGATAATAGCCATCCTGGCAGATGTGAGATGATATTTCACTGTAGATTTGACTTACATTTCCCTGACGATTAGTGATGTCAAGCATCTTTTTATGTACCTGTTGTATATATCTCCCTTGGAGAAATGGCTGTGCAAATCCTTTGTCCATTCTTTAAATTGGATTATTTGCCTTTTGCTATTGAGTTGTAGTAGTTTCTTATATATTTTGGATATTAACCCCTTATCAAATATACGGTTTGCAAATACTTCACACATTCCCTAGGTTGCTTTTTCATGCTGTTGATTGTTGCCTTTGCTGTGCAGCTTTTCAGCTTGCTCTTGTTCCATTTGTCTGTTTTTGCTTTTGTTGCCTGTGCATTTGGTGTCATGTCAAAGAAATCACTGCCAAGACCAATGTCAAGAAGATTTTCCCAATGTTTCCTTTTAGTACTTATGTGTAAGGTTTTAATCCATTTTGAGTTGATTTTTGTATATGGTGTAGGATAGCGGTCCAATTTTATTCTTTTGCATGTGAATATCCAGTTTTCCCAACACTGTATGTTGAAGACACTATCTTTTCCCCATTGTGTAGTCTTAGCACCCTTGTCAAAGATTACTTCACTGTATATGGGCTTAATTCTGGCTTCTCGACTTTGTTTCATTGGTCTATATATGTGTCTATACCAGTACCATACTGTTTTAATTACTGTGACTTTACAATGTATTTTGAAATCAGGAAGTGTGATTCTCCAGCCTTGTTCTTCTTTCTCAAGATCACTTTGGCTATTCTGTGTCTTTTGTTGTTCCATATATGAATTTTAGGGCTGTTTTTTCGATTTCTGTAAAAAAATTGGGATTTTGATGGGGATGGTATTGAATCTGTAGATCACTTTGGGTAATATCAACATTTTAACAATATTAAATATTCTTAAACCATGAACACGGAATGTCTTTGCATTTATTTGCTTTTCTTTAATTTCTTTCATCAGTGTTTCATGGTTTTCAGTGTACAAGCTTTTTACCTCCTTGGCTGTTTATTCCTAAGTTTTAAAATTATTTTTGATGCTATTGTAAATAGGATTACTTTCTTAATTTTCTTTCTATATAGTTCATTGTTATGGTAGAGAAATACAATTGATTTTTGTGTGTGGATTTGCAACTTTACTGAATTCATCTATTAGTTCCAACAGGTTTTCTGTGTGTGGATCCTTTAGGATTTTCTACATAAAATATCGTGCCATCCGCAAAGAACTTGGCATAGTTCAGATCCCTGAAATACTGGGGAAAGGGCTATGGTCTATTTGGCTCTTGGAGGTTTGGAGAAGGCATAGCCTTACTTGTTACAAAATCAGAGAAGGCATAACCTTACTTACTATAAAATCATAAAGATTCAGAGGCACTCAGTAACTTGGGTAACTGGAAAAGGGACAGATGCAATGAATTTAGCTGCACCCTCTCTCCACTTGGTCTAATTTTGCCTATGAACTTGGCCACCTCACTTTGGTTGGTTGCAAGAATGTTAACGTTCTGTCATCTCTTTATCTAGTTTGTCTCAACGCCTTGCGGAAAAATATATTCTTCCAAATTCATTGATAAGACATATTTAATCAGGTATGCTGCCCTCCTTCAATGTAATAACTTTCTCTTCTGGGCAACACTACTCAAAATTCCCTCCCTGATTTATTGCCTTTCTAAATTTCTTATCTCCCCCCCAAAAATTCATCACTGTATTTTCCCACATCCTTCACTCTGGCCCTCTTCTTCTGGCGAGCCAGATTCAGCTGTTAAAGCCAACATTCACCAGGTCAAAAATTCAACAGTTTTGTATATTCTAAAAGTTTATTTTAAAGTCTGTTACTTGGAATTATAATGCATATCCCAACAAAAATGAGAAAAGTGGTTGCTGGTTTTCCAAAAATAGCAAGCAAAAACTTACTTACTTTCTAATAGGGTTGTGGTACTATTCATTTGCAATGAAAGGGAGAATAAAGCAATGTTACTACAATATTAAACTAAAGGAGTAATGAAACAAGAGGACAAACTAATGATATTGAGTAAGAAATAATAATATATGCATTTTACATTTGGTTCAGTTAAAGAAGCATGAGGGAGCACCTTTTGTGGAGATCATAAAAAGGCTACCTTTTATTATTATGAATAATTTCATCTAAAAATAACTGGCTCTCTATTCTTGGATATAAATGTGCCCAGGCTCCACTTAATATCACTCAGGCCCTCTTATCCTTTGGAGAGATGCATGGGTCTTTGCAAAAGAGAAAAAAAAAAAAAGGCCTCTTCATGATTTTTGTGGATTTTTGATATTATTTTCTCTTTTTCCTTTCTCTTTGTATTCCTGCACCCAAACTTGCTCTCTCAGTTCAGCCCTATTCTGTTTCCATGAAAAAGAAAAAGTAAAAAGATGGTCTTGGCAAGCATCTCTTGGCATTCATAACTTTACTGACGATCTGGAGGCATCGCTGGAGGGGAACGGATCACACACTCTTACCTCCTGGGCTCACTCCTCACACTCTGCTCCCTCTGCAGAGCTTTCTCTGTCTGGACACTTGGGTTCTCAAGCAGTGCCATTCTGTCTCCCTTCCTGTTTTGTCACAGTCAGTCAGATGGAGCAGCACTGCCAGCACTCTAACTTCCTGGCCCTCTTGGATTCTCTCCGTCTCCTGCCATCCAGCTCCTGCCGGGTGGTCCTCTCCACACAGCTGTCTCTCTGGGGCCTCATCACTGCTTCACTTCCTTGCCCTGCAGGCCCAGGCATGGTAAGATCCCTTGCTCCTGCCAGCCCCGGAGTATTACTCTACCCCATGGAGAGTCCACATCCCACCTGTGCTTTCTGACAAATCCCTTTATTAAACTCTCCTCAATTACCCAGTTGGTAGCCAACTCTGTTTCCGTGCATGACTTTACACTTACCAGGATGCTCTTGGGTCATAACCCAGAGGTTGAGCCAATCACATCAAGTCTTTGTGAAAAGGCTTCTCTAGGTAATAGACATCTGACAAGTAGGTGACTGAGCTTGATCTTCTCAGGTTAGCAATTTGGCAATAAAAAGGAATGAAGTGCTTGTCCCAAGGAGATGAAGTGCCACATGAGAACATGATGCTGAGTGAAAGAAGCCAGTCACAAAAGACCACGTAGTGTATGATGCGTGTATACAGAATCTCTGGAAGAGGAAAATCTATAGAGATGGAGAGCAGATAAGTGGTTGCCAGGGGCTTGGGGGATGGAGGCATGGGGTGTAATTGCTAATGAGTACAGGGTTTCTTCTTGGACTGATAAAGATGTTCTAAAATTAGAGAGTGGTGATGATGACCCAATCATTTGAATACTTAAAAAAACCACTGAATTGTATACTTCGAAAGGGTGAATTTTATGGTTCATGAATTATATCTAAATAGATATAATATTTAAGACTTCAGGTCTCAGGAGGGTTCAAAAATCGGTTTAGTTCCCTTGTTCATAATACAGCAGGATGATCTTCAGTTCTCTTAAATTACATTCTAACATGAGCCGAGTAAAAATCAATATTTATTTGTTTGATCACTGTCCTTAGGGTCAGTCTATACAAAGCTTGAACGCAGAGGCACTTACAAAGGAAGAATAAATGGCAAAAGTTTTTAATTTAAATTTTCATTCAACTCTACCCACGTGCTCAGATAACTGTTGGAATAAAACTTGAGACCTCTGGAGAAGATTTTTTACCTTCTTCCTGGCACCACATCATTTCCTACTCCTCTGCCTCCCTGTGCCAATCTCTCTGAGCCCATGATTCTTAGGTATTTTTCAGGGGAAAACCAATGTTTTGAACTATGATATGAGTTTCAGGTTTCAGCTTTAATCCTGACTTGGCTAGATGAACATAAGCAATGTGTCATACACAGTCTCACAGAATCTCAGTGCTGGGGACTGAGCAGATAATTTTTTCATAGGAAGGTTTCTGAAAATAAGGTGAAAGAAAACTTACTGACATCAAAATGTTGGTTTCAGCAGGAACACAAGTGCTAACCTGACCCAGAGGGAGAATCAATTGTAATGAATGTGGAAAACAGTCTCAGAACAGAACGCATCTGAGTTACTCGAGAGTTAACTGACTTGAAAAGTCTTTAAGATGAAAACCCACCCGATGGCCTTTAAAATATTAAGTCAGCGACTGAAAATGCTCTCTCTGTATTGTTATAGTTCATGTAACCGGCAGTGGGGTCTCTCAGGGAGATTTCCCATCCTTTGAGAAGCAACTGAAAATTAACAAAATTTTTTCATATGGGATGCAAAACTGTGCACAGCTCTTGCAATAGTCGCTGAAAGGTATTCAGCTCAGAAGGACCTACAAACTGGGTGAAAGAGAAAGCAAAAGTGGTGACACCCCCTTCCTCTGCATCGCAGTAATATTTAGTACAGATGCAAGAAAGCACGGGGGTTGGGCGGCAGCACATCTCAGTTCCTTTACAAGGTCTTTTAGGAAGAGCTGGGTAGGGTAAGAGGGCAATTTGGATCAAGAAGACATTGTTACAACCTGCTAAAAATTTACTGAATATTTTGCTCACTTTTAGCCATGTCTAAGACTCCTAGGTGACTTCCATGTCATGAGGAGTTCGTGGAGTAAAGGCAAATATATTCATGGAGAAAGGATTTGGGGGCCAAGGTAACAGTGACTCAGAAAAGTACAGGAGAGTTTTTAAGCGAGAACAGAACAGAAAATGAAAACTCTCGTTTGCCAACTAGTGACAAATCCCAGAGGATCAAAAAGGGGCTCTGGACTGAGACAATTATACACAGTCTGCTGCTTTGTTTTTAATCAGGATTAAAACACAAACTAAGTTTTGTCTAGCATTTTATTAAACCCCTTAGAGAATTATTCCTTACGTTGTGTTTTTAATCACCCGAAAAAAATCTAACAACCTTTCATATTTTTAAAGAGAATTTAAAAATACAGGCTTTTTCCACTTAATTCTGTAACACTAAAATACGTTTCTACTTTAAAATGTCCGCTCATACATAAAGTCTGACCTTGGGGTACTTTTCAGGAAGTCTGATTAAAATGTCATCTTAACAAGCATTTGAATGATAATATTTTCTTTTTAAGAAGAGACCGGTCTTCAGTTAATCCTTGTTGTTATGAAGTGAGTGCATAAATTAATAGATCTTGATGCATTCATTGGATAAATCAGTTATCTTTGGGTTAAAGTGAATTTACATGTTGAGTGTTTTAAGTGCTACATATCTTGATAGTGATTTGCAAACTGTATGTGTCAGATTTTGTGTTCCTTTGGAGGATAGAAATGTTTAATGAGCTTTTGAGTTGATTTCAGAGTGTTTGGGTACAAATACCTTAAGAAGAAAACCATTAAGGAGGTGGGGGGTATATCTCAGTGATAGAGTGCGTGCTTGGCATGCACAAAGTCCGGGGTTCAATCCCCAGTACGTCCATTAAGGGGAAAAAAAAAAAAAAAAAATATATATATATATATATATATATATATATATATATATATATATGGGAGGGGGGAGAGAAGAAGAAGAAAACTATGAGCTTAGATGTTTCATTTTGGCCACAAGCTTTTCAATTTAGTATTTCCGGTGGGCCAACAGGTGTTCCCATCCAGGGTCCCGGAACCTTGGGACTTCCCACGTGATTACGATCTTTACTTTGTGCAATAACAATCACATACATTTGGAACAGTCCTTTAACCATTGGGGTGCGTATCAACTTTCTCCCTTGGAAAAGCTGGAGCAGCCCTTGCCATCCTTTGAGTGATCCAGCACTGTGTTTGTTTTGATCACATTCCAGGGGGAAGCATTCACTTCGCCCAATTTACATCAGCACTTCCTATGACAGCCACTGGAGACTAAGCACAGGCAAAAATGCTGCTCTCTATTGAATTTGTTAAGCTCTTGTAGCTTTAAAAAAAAAAAAAAGACATTTTGACTCTTCCTTTCCATACCTTTTCCCTATGATTAAAAGTATTTTGAGTAAATAATGAAGTGTTGACATCTGATCACCTGTAAGAACCCACTAAATAAAAGAAATTGTATCATGCTGTGTTAGGTTCCCAGGGCTGCCCCAGCAAAGTACCGCAAACTAGGTGGCTTAAAACAACAGAAATTTATTGTCTCACAGTTCTGGAGACCTGGAGTCCGAAATGAAGGCACCAGCAGGGCTGGGCTCCCTCTGACACCTCTAAGGGAGACTCCTTTGCATCCTCCTCACTTTGGGGGATTGCCAGCAATTTCTAGTGTTTCCTGGTTTGCAGATGCATTATTCCAGCCATCTATCTTCCCTTGCATTCTCCCTGTGTCTTTACATTGTCCTTCCTATGTATCTATTTCTGTGTCCAGATTTCCCCTTTTTATAAGGACGCCAGTCATATTTGACTAGGGCCCACCCTAATGACCTCATTTTAACTTGATTACCTGTTTAAAGATCCTATTTCCATATAAGACCACCTTGTGAGGTTAGGGCTTCCACATGTCATTTTGGAAGGGGGCACAATTCAACCCCTAAGCCACGCCGTCTATACGTCTCACTCACACACATTCACCCACACAATCACACACATTTACACACACACACGACTTTTCTTCTTCAAAGCCTTTGCTCACAATGTCCCACTGTCTAGAATGCCCCTCATCGGCTCCATTCCACTGCCCCCTCTCACCTCCATCCAATTCCTCACACCCATCTTACCAGAACGAACCAATAGGTAACCTCCCCAGGAAGCTTCTCCCTCCCTGCCCAGGCCCCTGGCTGGAATATATGCCCCTGCTCCGTGCTCCCAGGGCGCCCTGCGCAGGCACGGTCACTCCACCGATCAGGCTGCTTTTATAGATCACATCTTGGCCAGCTTCCTGAGGGCAGACAGTAGGTGCTTAATAGTTCCTAGTGCTCCACAGAGTACTGGGCACACAGCTACCCTTAGAAAGGACAGACTAAAGAAATGAATGAGTGAAGAAATGAAGGAAGGAGATGGAAAATGGGGTGAAGCTGGAAACTGACCCCAGTCACCCAGCTACCTCATCTCACTTAGATCCCATTAAATGGGTCAGAAATGCTTAGTCCTATTTTTAACGATATTTTTCAACCTGCTCAGTCAAGAGACTCCGTGGACGAGCAGAGGCAGAGGGGCTGGAGCAGGGGAGGGGGCAGGAGCTGTCACGAAAGAAGAGATTTGGTCAGAAACTACACATGTTCCCCTTTCTGGTGACAGCACCCTGAGTCAGGTGAGAGGGCACCGAACCCAAAGTGACACAAGAAACTGAGGGCGAGCTGGAGGGCTGCCCAGCAGTTTTCAGTGTCTTACAGGGAAACTTTCATCTCCATGTGTTTTAAAAGCGATCCAACGAGAGCAAAAAAAAAAAAATTAGATGGTGACGTTCGAAGCTGTGAAGTGCACGCACTCCTCTGAACGGTGGGAAGAAAGCTCCCATTATCTCCAAACCAGCCCCCTCTCCACCGCTTGGCAAAGTGCTAAAGGCATTTTTTTTTTTTTTTTTTTCTTCTCTAAGGACTTTTACAAGTGGACTGATGTTTGACTAAAATCGGGCTGTGGAACGTGCCGCCAGTTTTCACTGCCTACTCATTATGGGTCTGCGGAGTGATTCTAACAAAAAAGACTCTGACTGTCTATTGAAAAGTAAGGTTACCAAAAACGTCATGAAAAAATTGATAACACGTTAAAAAAAACCCTCCCTTAATGTGTTTTTCACCAAAGCAGAGACGATTGCCCCCCTGTTAGTCTAGTGAAGGAGAAACGGCTCTGAACCACGCACTCGGAAATCCGGACCTGAACCCGAACTCTGCCTTTCGCTGGCCAGGGCCTTGAACAAGTTGTCATGGACATCAGTTTCCGAGTCAACAAAATGGTAAAATAATGCTCACCTCACAGGGTTATTATGAGAAGCAGAATAATTCATGCAAGAAAGAAAAAATAAGCTGGTGTCTGGGACAGAGTAGTATCTTCCTTATTCAGTGGAAATGAGTAATTCAACTGCTTTCATTGCTTAGAAAATTTGTGTTTACCAAGACATTTCTCCTCTTCTTTGGTCAATAATCTCATCCACAGTTTTAATCACTGATAAAATGAAATATTATGTTCTTATTATGTTTCTAATGGAATATTTTTTTAAAAAATTTAAGTTGTTATTAATCCCCAGCGAAAGGGGCTGAGTGTGGTTGGTGGGAAATCCATGAACTGGGGCAGAGAAACAACACAAGTCACCCAGGACAGTCAGTAGCAGGGTGACCGTGCAGCTGTGGCTTGATTTTCCCTGATATTCCTTGAAAAATAGGGGAGGAGGGGAACAGACAGCTAAGCAGTGTCCAATGCTCTTAAATCAGTGACTCTCAGGTTGAAAAGAACAAAAGCAACCCAACTGAACGCCAAGTGCAAACTCCTTGCCTTCAGTTCTGAAGAATCAGTCTCTGGGGGTAAGGCCAGGATATGGGTGGTTTTAAAAAGTTCCCAGGCAGGGGGAAGGTATAGCTCAGTGGTAGAGCACATGCCTAACAAGCACAGGGTCCTGTGTTCAATCCCCAGGACCTCCATTAAAAATAAATAAATAAACCTAATTACCACCCCCCCCAAAATAAGCTCCAGGTGGCTTGGCTGTCAGAGGTACTACTCTGAGATTTAGTTAACTTTTCCTGACATCATTAATCATGATTCCAAAGCACAAGGTGTACCAGAAAATATTTGTCAAATATGTAAAATCCTACTTAGCACTAAATGGTGAAGAATGTTCATCTGTTATGTAAGATGTCATTCTTTTCCTTTCATTAACAATGTGATCTTCCTTTGAATCCTAATAGACCTTTAGTCATTTTTTAAAGTTTTTTTTTTATGTTGATGTGTTGCCTTCTTCATTCAAGAAATACATCATGAAAGAAGCCAGTCTGAAAAGGCTACAAACTAAAATTCCAACCAAATGACATTCTGGAATAAGGCAAAGCTACAGAAACAATAAAAAGATCGTGGTTTCCAGGGGTTTGGGGAGAGGGATGGAGGGAGGGATGAATGAATAGATGGAGCACAAGGGATTTTTAGGGCAATGAAGTTATTCTGTGTGATACTATAGTGGTGGCTACTTGTCATTATGCATTTGTCAAAGCCCATAGAATGTACAGCATCAAGAGTGAACCCTCATGTAAACTATGGACTTTGGTTGATAATAACATGTCCATGTTGGCTCATCAATTGTACTGAATATGCCACACTGATGAGGGATGCTGAGGGTAGGGGAGTATACATGTGTGGGTAGGGAGGGCGATGTGCGAACTCTCTGTATTTTCTGCTCAATTCTGCTGTGAACCTGCAACTGCTCTAAAAGAATAAAGTCTGTTAAAAAAAGAAAGAAAGAAATACATCTGGGAAGGGGAGGGTATAGCTCAGTGGTAGAGTGTGTGCTTAGCATGCATGAGGTCCTGTGTTCAATCCCCAGTACCTCCAGTAAAATAAATAAATAAACCTAGTTACCCCCCCAAAATAAATAAAAATTTAAAAAACATTAAAAAGTTTTAAAAAAAGAGAAGAAGAAGAAATATATCTGTGAGTTGGTTTCCTCATTGAATCGGTTCCAAATCCCAGGCACTGTTGAAGCTCTTCTTCTGACATTTAATCTGCACAACACCATGAAGCAGGGGCTATTGTTAGTCCTCAAGCCAACAGCTACCGAGAGCTTAATGATTTGCCCACAATCATGCAGCCAGTGTCGGCACCAAGATTTAAACCCAGGTGGTCTGGTTTTTAAGTCTCCTCACTATTATTATCTTGTAAAGATTAATTGCACAACAGTTAACCATGAGCTTTGGAGCCAGGCTACCTGTATTTTCATTCCACACGTACAGTGTCACAGCAAAGGACCTGACTTTAGCACATTGTGCCTCAACTTCCTCCACTCTAAAATCGGGTTAATGTTGGTGCCCAAGTCCCACAGCTGTTATGAGAATTCATTGTGATAGCACCTGTAAATTGTGACACAGTGAATGCCTGAAACACAATGACACCCAACAGCTCCTGAATGGCATCTAAACTGAGATCTGGAGGTTGTCTAAGAACGAGCCCCGTAAACGGAAAGGAGCACCTAGGTCTGTTCAATCCGATACGTTCTTGCGTTATTAATACCTTTTTGAAATGCTAAGGGCCTCCCTCACTAGAAACACACAAATAATCCAAACTCAGAAAAAACATTAAATGACTAGTCTGCAGGCAGAGCTGAAACACACTCCTCCGCTATTGATTAGACAATTGACAGAGTGAAATAAGAATGAAAAACAATTTCAGTTTTCCTATAGATTTTTCCTTTTATTTATTCCACTAGTCTTGCATTTTCCCCCTCTGAGGATATTTGTGGGAGAATTTCGCTATATTTATTGATTTAGAGGAATAGAACACGAGACGTTTTGTAATCCTTAAACTCTCAAGAACAGCCTCAGGGATTCTCTTGCAATGTATTTTTCCCTCCCACCTCTTTTTTACCCCAAGGTCTATCTATTTTATAATTATATCTAGTTCAAAGTTTAAATCTCAAACTCACTGCAAAGAGTATCTCTATTTTTAATATCTCTTGGAGAAAAATTCTGGCCTGTATCTTCCTCATTTTGTTACAGCTTTTTAAAATTCCATTTCTACTCTGACTGAGAGCAAACACTGTTCTACTCGCCTGGGCTGACCTGGATTTAAAAAGAAGGGAAAACTGAACATTTCAATGACAACACTGAATATTGCTTAACTCTTACTGGCATCGAATGATGTAGCAGGCTTTATATATCAAGCAGAATTAGGTAAAGCACTTATCCGGTGAATTTATTTCACCCAGACTGACAGTTTGGCAAACTAAAACCTGACAAGTAGTCTTTCAGTGATATTCACAGATAAAAAAATCTGTCGAGTAACTGAGGTTCTGTAAGTCTGAACTCTGTTCTCTCTCATCTCAGGCAAGCTGGGCCCCCTACAAAATGAAGTTCTGGGAGATTATATCTTTGGTGTCCCTTCTTCCCTCTGGCCTCCTTACTCCTCTATAGCTCATAATCTCATAAAATGGATCTTGTTTGTTCCTGCCAGTCCCCGTTTAAGTTATCAGTGATTACTGCAAAATTGAGTGATAGCGGTGGGTGGGGAGGCAGCTCTGTTACCTGCTGAGCGCAATTATTAGAAAACCAAACCTCTCCACGACTCCCAGCAATTATGCTGTAAAAACTGCAGCTTCATTGGTGATCGAACTGATTTTTTTGAGCAAGAATGCCTGCCCACCTTCCCACTCAAATTCCTGCTCAAACTTCCTTAGCTGGCTCATGAGCCTGCTTCTGGCTTTAGTTTTATTCAGGAAATAGGAAACTATCTTGAGAAAAAGTGGCTCATGAGATTATCTTAAAGATAAATATTATGAAAAGAGACCATAGAGTTATTTAATATGTAAATGTGAATTGTTTGTTCAACAAATATTTATTGTGCAAAAATCGCAGAACAGACAAAACCCTCTGTCTTTAAGAAACACACATTCTAGTAATAGGAGAAAGGTTTTTTCCTAGGCAAATGTTTGGGTGAGGCAGCTCCTTGTAGAAAAGCTCCAAGAATCTTTTGAATTTTTACTTCTAGGTATCTTTTCTGGAGAAATAGACGTGTATAAATAAGCAGGTATGAATTGTCATTGCAGAATAATTTCTACGGTGAAAAATTAAAGACATTTAAGACTATCCATTGACTAAGGAATAGTTATTTATAGTTGGTATGATTTTTGCAAGCCCGAACCTCGGCTATGACCACAAATTTGGTAACGTTCTTCATTCTTCTCTAACTTAAGATCATATGTTGTGTTCCCATTTAGTCTGATGGCCAAAAACGTAATCTGATCACTTCCGGGCAAACTTAATCAATCCAAGACTTTCTTCCTCTTTCTTTCCCCCTGGAATGCCAGGTAAGTTCCCAGGGACTAAGAGAGCTTCGGATTTGGGGTAGGGAAGCCATTGCTTGGTGTCTGCCAACTGGCATCTACTCAAGGATATGAGACCATTTTCAAGGCACGGACAACTGCCATACCTGCTTCTGGGATTTGACCCTCTTCCTCCATTTCCCCCTCTCTCTACACCCATCCCCCCAGCACACTAACCTTCCCTAGATGGCTGAAACCTATCTGCTTCTGGTTCAAGCATGCCTTGGCTTTCCTGTGGAGAAAGCCATTCCCTCTTAACAACCAAGATGTCTCTTCATAAAACGTGGGCTGTCTTGTACCCAACACTCGCTCCCTTAGCATATTTTCCCATCTTTGAGGAACAGGGGAAAATTCAGCCCTTCTCTCTCCCAGCTACAGGCAGCAGGAAGTCTGACGGGGCTGTCTCGGGGCCCCTCTCTTCTTGGAACTGCATTTATCATCCTTAGCCAACTGCTATTGCATTTGCTGTGATAGGGGAGACAGCTGTGAGGGACCCACTGCCTCTTGGGGTCCCAGAGTTCTCGCTGCACTCAGATCAAGATCTTGTGGTAGCTCACGGTGAAGAGGAATATGAAAATGAATTTAAGTATATTTATGTGAGACTGAAAAACTGTGCTATACACCAGAAATTGACACATTGTAAACTGACTAAACTCAATTAAAAAAAATTCACACACACACACACACACACACACAAAACTCATCTGAAGGGCTACAGCTCTATTGTTCTTCCCTGAGGCAGACTGCATTTTCAAAAGATAGCCACAGGCCTATCTCCCAACTCACAGGCCTTTCTTACCCTGAGACTCAGACATTCCTCTCACTGAGAGGTCAGGGCGGGTCTGTGTCCTCTTCCCTGGTACCTGGGCAGGACTTTGTGACCACCTCAAGCAGTAGGGGATGGTGGGATCGATGCTCTATGACCTCTGAGCTATGTCATAAAAGAGTCATGCATGCCTGCCTCATCCTCTTGGGACACTTGCCTTTGGAGTTCTGAGCTGGCATGAAGGAGTCTGGCTGACCTGAGGCCACCATGCATAACAGAGACCACAGAGGTGGCCCTGAGAATCCATGAAGAGGGACAGGTGCCAGGCCAGCACCAGCTGCCACCATGACTGTTCCTCCCCAGCCACTGTCTGACTGCAAATGGATGAGAAATTCCTGAGCCAGGATGAGCTGACCAAACCTTGCTTGTGTTTCTGCCTTGCAGAAATTATGAAAGAGAATGAAATTTGGTTTTAAGCCACTGAAATGTCGTGGTCATTGGTTAGGAAGTAATAGATCACTGGAACCTCCCTCTTCCCATCAATTTAATAGCACCTGGTCAAAGTGTTCTAGTCCCCAAGTCACCAGCCCAAAATGTCAATAATACCAAGGTTGAGGAATCCTACTGTAAAGGAATAACAGAGAGTATTTAAGAGCATATAATGATGAGGGTGTTGTGAATTTAGATAAGGCCTCTCTGCTACCCAGGATGGAAGTTCACAGAGATGTAAATTACCCACAGAAGACAAAGGGCCTACTTGTTTGACTTTTTTGCTGGCCAACATCTACAGAAGTGGAGACTCACGTACAGAAGACTCTGCCTTCCCTTCGCTAATGAGAGAGCCAGAGAGTGAGATGCTGTTTGGAGAACCCCAACTGAGGAATGAAAGCAGAGAATGGAACTAGATCCCCTCTCAGGAACATGATCCGCCTTGTAGGGTAAGAACTGTGATGGTCTGTCAGAAATTCAAGTTTATTGCTTCTTGATTTCTGTTGTTCCCAACTTTCTCAAGATTAAAAGCAAAACAAAACAGAACAACAACAACAAAAAGAAAATATCCCCATCCCCGAAACCCTGACAAACCAAAAGGGCCTACATAATTGTCACTGAAAGCAACGTGACCCAGGGGAGTTCCCCTCTTCAGCCAGGGACAGCAGAGCTGCTGCTCTGCAAAGGCTGTGAGAGCTGACCAATGCCTGGAGTTTCTGGAAAAGGAGAAAGTCCTGGGAACTGACCCAGGGTTAACTACATAAAGATCCACCTAGGATTTGCCCATGGTGAGCAGTGAGCCCTAATGGAATTATCAGCTCTGCCTATCAGCTCCAGTCTCTTTCTAGCTGATTTGGTGAGATGGCAGCGGTTAATGATTAATGAGTTCACCAGTTCCCTTTTGCAAGATGTTTCTGGTACCTTTCTAGAATTTTCCTTCCATACAGTAGGAGAAATGTCAAGGAATGGAGCCAGAAGAACTTTCCTAACAGGAGAATATGGTCTAAATCTATCCAGAAAGTAGGTCATCCCCAATCCAAACATGAAATGACAAGTGGTATGTTTGCATACAGTCAGAAATAAGGTTAGTGGAATTTTGTAATTCTTGCCAGGTTGGAAATAGGAAAACGTAGTCTTCCCCGCCTTTCTTTGTACATGTGGTTTGGCACCTCCAAGACCCTCCATGTATGGCCTCTAGACCTAAGGTGTTAATATCCCTGGAAAGAAGCTAACTTAGAATAAAATCAAATGGTTGATTCTTTTTCATTGTGATGGAAAAATTCTCTGCATGCATAAGCTATGTTGTAACAATTTTCCATGAAAACCATCTTGGGCTGCATTTCAATTAAAAATGGTTACCAAAGTATTTTCTTTTTAATTTGACTTTTAAAAACGGATGGATCATGTAGGTTTGGGTCTAATTACAGAAATAACATGCAAGAACTATAGGAAATTTGGGAAGTTCCAAAAGCCACAAAGAACAAAATAAAAATTCCTTCAATTTTATCCCAAGACAATAACCATTGTTAATATTTTAATTATACCTTATCTTTATCTTCAGTCTGTGGATATATTAATATATCCATTTAACATACATTTTTAAATGAGATAAAATAGATATAAAGACTTCCTGTTCCACTATATTCAATATCTTGTAATAGCCTTTACTGGAAAAGAATATGAAAATGAATATATGTATGTATATGCATAACTGGGACATTGTTCTGTACACCAGAAGCATTGTAACTGACTGTACTTCAGTTAAAAAAGAAAGAATTCATGTTCTAAAAATACATGAAGGATTTCATTTTTTGAAAGTTACAGGGTACCTTGACATAGTTCTTGTGTCTGAATAAATGAGTAAAGGAGCTTAAGAAATGACATAGAACAAGTAGTGAAAGTTATCAGTCATATGATTTCCAAGGTTCTACAATACAGCTAAAATCATTTTCTGTAGGGTTAATTTTGAGCCCAGAGTTTTTAATATTTAACAAGTCTATAAATGGACTGTTACAGAAGTAGAGAATTCTGTCTCTTTTCCAGAGAGAATTATTTTTTTATTAGCCCTGGCTTTGCCACTAAGCACCTCGAATTTATGGCAACAAATGAGTCACTTGGTAGAACCAACTACACATAATTCAATTATCTTTGTTTTCTGCTGAGAAAAATCAGTGAAAAATGTATTTGTGCTAATCTATAACCAGTTACTTGAAGTTTGTGTGAGTTTAGAAATATCAGTGAATGGAATGGCATTCTATCTCTTAATTATTTCATTTTCTGGCAGTGGGTGTCTCAGATGCATCTGGTGCCCAGACTCATCCTGGCTGCCAGCATCTCTCATTTCAGCTGTGAGTGTTGCACCAGGTCTACAGGTTTATCCAGGCTTCAGCTCACAAGGGAGGGAGAAGCCCCAGACACGGAGCTCCTGTTTGTGTGCTGCCTGTCTTTACCTCCTGCCTTGGGGCTCTGCAGAGCCCAGGTGCTGGAGGGTTGTGCTGGTTGTTACCTATGTACAGTCAACCTTCCTCAGGGCAGCTCTCAACCAATGGGGGGCAGAAACTGATGGAAAGTTCTCTCTGTCTTCCATCCATCAGGTAGCAATTCTAGGAGGTATCCATTGTGTTCTCTGGGGAGAACTGAATCCCGTCATCATAGAGTCAAGATTCTTAACACACACTTCTATTGGCTCCTTCTGTGGCGCATACTTCTCCCCATCCCTGCTCCCTGGGCTCACCTCCCAAATAAACTGCCTGCATGCAAGTCCTTTCAGGAAAACCCAACTAAGGTAACAGATAAGGGTGATCTAATAATTTATAAACAAGTAACATCCTAATGAAATTGAACCATGTTGTTCTGTATGTGATCAGAAGTATGTTAGACGGAACTCCAAAATGCATGACCCCTTGAGGAAAAATAAATTCAAGCCGAATTGAATTTCTGAAGACATTATTCAAACTTCTAATGTGAATTCAGTTCTAATACCATCAATTCCTGGCTGTGTGACCCAAATCAGGGTTTCTAATGTTACAGAGGCTTAATTTGCAAAGGGTTTAAAGCTGAAAGAGAACTGAATAGATTCACGTGTAAGACAGATGACTGGCAATTGAGTAGAGGATGGATATGCGGGAACCAAGAATGGGAAACCTGGTAGGAGACCATATTAAGCAAGTGAGAAATGATGGTGACATTGTCGCAATGGTAACACCTGAATCAGAAGACTTGGGGTAGGGATGGTGAGAAGTGGGCGTGTTTGACTGAGACATTCAGTGATCAAACTGATGTTGGAAACCAGAATGGTGAAAACCAATGGTGGCATCCTTGTTTCTGTACTGGGCCACTGTGGAGTCATTCACTTAGGCAGGGAACACAGGAGGTCAATGCACAGGTTTTGTGGACTGTGGTGGGCTCACATCTCTGCGTGTTGAGTTTGAACTACCTGCGACACTTTGCAGAGGAGAAATGCAGTTGGAAGAGAATGGAGCCAGAAAGACTTCCTGTGGGAAGTGACAGCTAAAGTGGGACCTGAGGTGTGAGTAGAGGTTATCCCAGTGAAGATGGCAGCAGATGTGGAAATTAAAAGAGAAAGGTTTGATAATGACAATGGGGCTGCGTATGTGTGAATAAGGAAGTGGCTCACTACAAACGCACAAGAACTAAAGGCTGGCTGCCATCTGGACGTGCTAAGAAATGCCCTTCATTTTCAACACTAGAACAGGAGACCTACCTTTGTGATGTTGTTACATTTTTTTTCAAATAGCTGTAATTATTCCCCACAGATCCAGCCTATTCTTTTCCATCATAGCTTCTTTAAAAATATTCTTTGCTCCCCGAACACTGGCATTGTAGTCTTCTTTCATGCCTTTGGCTTCATAGTGGTATATGCTTTTGAGCTGTCAGATGGAGGCTGCCAGGGCAGAAAGGGCATTCTGAGCATTTTCCAAAGACAAAGATAGGGATGTCCTTCACCCAGAATTTTCATTAGGAACTGCACACCCACAAAAGTAGGACAGGCGTGGAACATTGAGCGGCACATTCTGAATTAAAATTAGGGTTTGGTTGTGAAATGGCTCTCTTGTTTAAAAACCACGTCCTTTCAGAAGGACTTAGAAAGCCAAAAGCTTCCATCATCTTCTTCATGAATATAAAATATTTATAGCACGTTTGTTGATTTGGATCTCTTTTATTTTGCTACCCAGAGAGTTGAAACAGACTGACTGAAGACTTTAAAGCCTGTTTGACCACTTCGCTGTGTGAAGAACCATGTCAAAACAACCCTGTAGTTAAGTTGCTAGAACAAATGCAATAGGACACTTGGAGGGGGGAAAAGAAATCTCGTAGGTGGCAAGCCTAAATAACAAACTAAGAAATAGTTGCCTGAAAAAGACTTGTGATAAGGAAAAACACCCAACAGAGCTAACAGTGAGAATTCTTGTTTCATTTTGCCTTAATACAGCTACAAGTATTGAGGACGCTTAATTATTCCGACCTGTGATCTTTCTAGCTGGAAAGCACGGATATGCTAAGTCTTGGGAGTCTGGATTTAACTTGGCCCCAAACAAACATTGGATTTGACTTTTTTGTTGTTGTTTTTGTATATATATTTTGAACATTATATATACATATTTATATACACATAGATGCACACATACATTAAGACACATATGCATATATTCATATACACATATACTACATTCATATATACATAAATACACACACATGCAAATACACAAATCTACACATATATCATTTCATGACTTCTAGGCAAATCCTGCAAGTGGCCTTAACATATTTAAGTAACTCAGAGAATTTTATTTCATTTTTTAAAAATATACTATTTATTATTAAATTTTTTTTGAGGGGAGGAGGTACTTAGGTTTATTTATTTTAGAGGAGGTACTGGGGATCAAACCCAGGACCTTGTGCATGCTGAGCATGAGCTCTACCACTTAGCTATACCTGCCCCACCTAAGAGGATTTTAATGTTGAATAGCTTTAATGTATGTTTGCTAAAGACCTAGTTGATCTAATTACTAGTCTATGGTAATTTCTTAAGAATGCCATAAAGCAATTTCAGAAGATCAACAAAAAAATTAACTAAGACGTTTTTTAAAAAGGTCTCATGATTTCTAGTGCATAGGAATTTCATCAAGGTGTAAACAGGCCTGGTTTGGTTGACTTAAATATGTGGTCTGAGGTCTTGTAGTTTCTTGTTTGCTTGCCTTTCTAGGCTTTCCAGAGCCCCTTGATTTTCTCAACATGGCACACTCCAAAAGGTCATCTTGATACCCTGGAGGTTTCATTAGTGTTTGAGTTTACTGTTATGAAATACATTTCCCCCCAGTAAAGAGTTGTAGATGGACACATTTTCTATACATGTCAAAGTATTCTGTGCTAATTACAAATTATAGGGTTGTCCTGGGGGTTGATTAAAGCTCACAGCTTCACTGACTGTGTTGTTTTTCTTTTGGTGATTGCAAATTTACTGGTTAAATAAAATATGTGCAACAAAGATGCTTGTGTGTCTTTGCTCAACACTTGCTTCTTGCTGTCTTCCAGGGGAGTAAATAATTCCAAAGAGTGAATGGCTGATTTTTGTGGATACGTTTTTATCTATAACAGTTTTCATTTCTGAAGAATATGATCTGATCCCCTAAGATTCCAAAGCCTCTCTCTCTCTCTTTAGGAAATTCCTCTGTTTTGCATTTTCAGCAAATCAGGCTGAGCTGAAGGAGGGGTGGGGAATCAGTTGCTTTTGTTGTTGGTGTGTCTCTTGGGGGAAAAAGATGTTAGAGATATTGGAAGAATAACAAGAAAAAGAGAAAATAAAATGTCAGAAAATGAGATGTAGAGTTTGTATTTTCAAATGAAAAAGGAAAAAAGGAAAAAACTGGAGTCTATTCATACAAAAAAATCTACACTTAGTATCTCCAGACACAAATCCTTGCCCTCTTGGTGTGGTTAAGCCCTATTGGCAACATCAGCTCAGGCAGGACGATGCTTCTCTATTTTTGAACAATCTATAGGGCCCTATCATTATATTCCCTATGCTTTCCCCCTTTGTAGCCAACGTTTAGGCCAGTAAAAGGAAATCTGGCCTGGCAGACTAGATCACACTTGCGGAACCTAAAATTCCAGATCAAATTGATCAACAATATAAAGAAACTCATATATTTGTAAGAGCAGCAGCCTCATCTTGGAGTCTCTCTAAATAAACAGAGCCACTCTAGCTGGTCCAGATTTTTGTAATTTATTATTAATAAGAATAAATATTTAAGTATCAGTATGTGTTCATTTGCATATCTGTAGAGGTCAGTGATGAACACTTAAATCTAGTGTTTTGGTTTGGTCATTGGTTGGAGAGTGAACACACGCATAAGTGACTAGATGCACATTAGCCTCTAAAAGCCCAGCCCCCAGGCAAGACTGGAGACCCATGATTGTAGGATAACATTCAGCTGTCAGTACCCCATTAATAAAAGAAATGAGTTGCACACTTTGGGCCTTCTTCCATTCCACCAGACCTATCTACCCAGCAGATTCCAGACTCCAATGATATCAAATATTTATACCTATTTGATAAGATTTTTTCCAGAACCTGGACTATTGAAAATAAATTTCTAACCTCAGGACCCAAGTCCTTTTCCCCTAAGGACAGGCCAACCTTTCAGATTATCTGGCTCTGCCTCACTCCCTCTCTACATCATGAAACCTAATATCCCATATTTTATCCTCTTTGACATCTGGTGGCAAATGACTGCCAATGGCCAGGATTTTAGCTACAAACTTAGCAAGTCTTATCTTTAAATACAAGACATTAGGGGTGGGTATAATTTAATATGACTCACCAAGAGATCCAAGTTCCAAATTTTAAAGTCTTGATGGCACTACTTGATTGCATTACTATTTCATTCATTAATTTACATACACATAACACTCTCATTCACGTCACAGTTGTTTTGTGTAGTTGTCAAGGGTTGGTGAACAGCAGGTAAGCAAGGTTCATTCAGGGCTGAACTGTTAACTGTTCATGACTTAGAACGTTACTTTCCTGAGTCTAGAAGGGATTGCATCAACCTTTGCGGTAGTCAAGTCTTCACTGGAATTACTCAGTGTCTTCCTTCAAATAATTGATTTTCTTTTCTGCATCTCTCCCCTGCGATGAGTCTGGCTTCTTATCAGTAGTGCTGTAAGATTCCTTAGTTTTATCATTTGGTACAAGATTTCTATCCGGATGCCTCTAAACCAGGTGGATCCTCGCATCGGCCATTAATTGCGGACGAACTGATTGGACTCCCTGTCTTTCAGCTTTTCTTGAGCCAAATTTAGTTTTGTAACTTCTCATAAAACTTTCCCACACTTAATTCAACCAATGGTACTACATTTAATCTCCTTCCTCACTGATATCATAACAAAAGTCCAATGAAGAAAATTCCAATCAACATCACTTGTTACCTGACCATCACAGGGGCTTATAAGCATGTTGTTTTTGCTCTATTGATAGATGGACTCACAACCTCCTGCCTTGTATTCTCTTTCTTGTTTTCCTGGGTTTGCCCCTCTACAGAGGGTGGGAATTGGGATGGATGGCTATGATATTCAGGAGCATCTAGAGGTGAGAGAGTTGAGAAAAGAGACATGATTAGGGAACAGGCATGTCTGAAAGCCCTGGTACCAACTAATAGAATGAAGGAGGTGATGGAAGGCATTAAAGAACCCCAGTGTCTGGAATATGGATCTAGGACTTTTGCCTTTTAGTCACTGGGATTTGGAGGCTATGTAACAGATGGATGCTCCTTAGTAAGCCAGAGGCAACACGAAGAAAGGATGATGCCATCCTGTTCAGTGTGGCAACCCTCGCACCAAGCCTACAGGGTTTGGCATGTAGTGACAATGACAAGCATCTCAATGAATCCTTACATCAAATTGATGAGATTATTACTAGTATTTCTCCCAACTTGCAGATGAGGAAAGTGAGACACAGAAAGGTTCAGTAGTTTGTGCAAAGGGACACAGCTCAGAAGAGATGGAGACTGTATTCCAACTCCAGCATCTGGCTTCAGGCCCACGCATGACCATGAGTTTAGAAAGGAAGAGAGTCAAGGAGTGAAGGAAGCAACGGGCTTGAGAATCACCATCTCTCCCTTTATGGAAAACAGTATCAAGGCTTTCTTGAAGAAGAGTGGATACTTTGAAAACCAAAGAACAGTAGGTTTCTGGAAGACTTAGTGGTCCTAAATCTATTGGTCGTAAGAGTAGACACCTGATGCTTGTACGATGCCACCTTATGTATGCCTGAACTCCAGAGATTAAACGTTAGAAAGGTGCTGAACTCAAGACTATCAAAGGGCAGCAACCACAAGAAAACTTTAACTTTGCTGCTGGCAGAGATGGCCTTCTAAAAGTGGGACCGCCTGGTCTGATACTGAACAGAGATTTGATATCTAATAGGAACTGAGATTGGCTGGGAGAAGAGGAGAACTGATGAAACAAACAAACAAAAAAATGTGACAGAGAACGAGACAGAGGTTCTTGGACATGGAAGGCTAAGGATAAACAAATCCATTCTGTGCAGGTTTAACAAGAAAAATGGGCCTTAGTGGGCTTGAGTGAGTCCATTTATGTTTCGAGGTTCATCAAGAAAAACTAAGGCCTGGGATTTTTCTGCACTTGGTGTGTAAGGTACAGGGAGTTGCACAAAAGATCTGAAGCCTTCATGCTTCCAGTCTCTGCGGGCCAGTGGGAATGGAAGCCATGTCTCAGAGCCTTTCCTCAATCCCAATGCTCATTACTGGGGGCCACCATGCTCAGTATTCAAAAGTGAATAAAACTTTGCTAAAGACATAAATGAAATAAAATTTTTATGACATATTAGAAATAACCAAAAGACTTACCATGATTAGTATTATGAAGCATGTCATTATGCATTTGTCAAAGCCCATAGAATGTACAACATCAAGAATGAACCCTAATGTAAACTATGGAATTTGGTTGATAATAATGTGTCCATGTTGCTTCATCGATTGTACCAAATATGCCCCACTGATGAGGGATGTTGAGGGTAGGGGAGTATATATGTGTTGGTGTGGAGGGCTATGTGGGAACTCTGTATTTTCTGCTCAATTCTATTTAAACCTGAAACTGCTCTCAAAAAATAAAGTCTATTAATTAAAAAAAATACCCTCTAGAATTTGACAAAACAATTTTAATGACTAATCTTAGGGTGCCAGTACATTATAGATATTCATAGTGTATTAAAATTATGATATGGCCTGGTTAGAATGTGAAAATAAAAATTTAGCAACTTCATATTTGTTGTTTATAACTAAAATATTAATGAACTATTTTTGCTAACAAACTGTTCATTTTTATATTTTGTATTACTCTGGTAACTTGTAAGAATAGAATCCCTGAAACATTTGTAATTTTATCTCTTGTTAAAAAAAGGGGGGGTGGAAATACTTTTGCAACTTTTCAATTGAATTCATTGCCTTTAAAATAAATGCTATATATGTGGAAAATTAAAAAAGTAAAAAATAAGTATTATGAAGCAAAAATATTTAAGAAGGTCCAATAAATAGTTAAGTACTCATTTTACTCCAACTATCAATTTTGCTTATTCACTGCCCCGTGAAAGTTTTCAGCCTCATAAAAGGTGTCAGTGTGAGGATGTCTTTTGTATTATGTTTACTTTTTAAAGCAAAGTCTCATTAGCATGAACAACATCTAACAATAAAGGAAAAAATTTTTGCACACACTGCCATCACTCAGACAAATCAACTTTTATTTTTTCTAAATTACTTTTTTTGTATTCCTACATTTCTGCATTATTCTTACTTACGATTTTTAATAATTCATTGCTGTAATACGAAAGTCTGTGCATTTTCTCACATTGAAACTCAAGTGATGAGTTGATCATGCCCTTAGTTTATGACGCTCCCTCATGCTTAGCGCAGTCAAGACCCTTCTTGTCTCCTTTTCTTTATTAATGTTTTCCTGATGCCCAAGCACATGCTCTTCTCTGATAGACATCTAACTTTTGGATACATATGTTCCCTTCTAAAACATATTTGTAAGAGTTTAAAATGTGCATACGTGGTGTTTTGTTGTAGGCAACTAAATTGCTTCCAATTTCCAGGAAACAAATAATGTTGCAAGGAAAATCCTTGCAAATGTCACATAATGGACTTTGAGAGCATCTCCCTGAGATGTATTGCAAAGAGTGGGTTGCTGGGTCCCTGGGCTTTCGGCATGATGGTTTCATTAAGTGCTGTCAAGTTGTTCTTCAGGGCAACTCGAAGCCTCTGCTCTCATCAATAATGCACGAGAACTTCAGTTTACACACATTCTCATCAATATTGGGCAGCATCCACATTTTAAAAATGTTCTAATTTGATGGCTCTAAAGCCATGTCTCATTGTTTAATCTTCATTTCTTTGGTTACTGATGAGTTTGAGGATTTCTTACCCATTCAGTTTCCTTTTTTGTGTGTGATTCTTATTCTAGTACCTGTTCATTTTCCTTTTCTTTTGATTTGCAAGGGTTTCTTATTTTTAAGATATTAATCCTTTGGCAGTTTTAGGTATTACTGGTATCTTCTACCATTCTGTTATCTGTCAACTTTGCCTGTAGTATTTTTTGTAGAAAAGAGATCCCTAATTTTGATACAGTCAAATTTCTCAATTTGATAAGCATATCTTATATCTTTGTTTAAGTACATATTTAATTTATTTTATTTATATAAAGTAGATTGCTTATTTTTCTGTATATACCAAGTGAGATTCCCCAACATAATCTACTAAACAATGAATTGTTCTCCTTTGGTTTTGATGGTCCTTTCATCATAAAATTTATATACATGTAAAATTATATATCTATATAATACATAATACAGATTTATGTATATTAGCTCTTTTCACTTTCATTTACTTATCTATTTTCCACCAATATCATTTTCTTTTTATTACTAAGGCTTCATAGCTCTAATACGTGGCAGAAATAGCGCCTTTCTCTGCTCTTATTTTTGCCTTGCTGAGCTATTCATGGATTTTATATTTCATGTTAATCCTAGACTAAGTGTTCACACAGTTTTGGAAAATGTTGCTAAAATTTTTATTTGGATTATGACAAGTTTAAAGATTATTATGGAGGAATATTGACACTTCACTGTGAAAGTTGCCCATTTGTGAATGTGAGTTATCTTTCCACTTATTCACATGTTAATGTCCTCTCAAGCACTTAAAAGTATTCTCTATAAAGATATTGTACTGTCATTTAATTAATTCCTAGATACTTTATAGTTGTGTTGCTTTTATTAAAAATATTTCATTTTCTATGCCCTTTCCTGGTTGGTAGTTGAAAGAGCAGAGGTCGTCAAACTATGACCCAGAGGTCAAATCTGACCCACCACCTGTTTTTGTAAGTAAAGTTCTATTGGGATGTGGCCATGTCCATTCATTTACATACTATCTCTGACTGCTTTCCTGCCACAATGACACATTGACTTCAAAGCCTGCAAAGGTGAAAGTATTTACTAACTTACCTTTACAGAAAAAGTATGCCAACCCGCAGGGTACAAGGAAACACTGATCTTGTATGATGCTTTATTCTAAAGCCTTGTTAGTTCTAATAGGTTATCTCTTACTTTTGGATTCTTACATGATATATTCCTTTCTCTTATCTTATATTGTTGGCCATGATCTCTAGTATTATGTAATAAATGACCCCCCAAGGTCAATATTTCACCTCCCCACTCCTCTTGGCTTCCACCTCTTTTCTTGGGGCATTTGCAGTTTTTACCTCTGCCTGGAACACTCTTTTTTCCCACTATCCACGTGGCTTTCAGGTCCCTCAGGTCTCTGCTCAAGTGCCACTTAGCAGTGAAGCCTTTGGCCACTGACAGCTCCCCTTTCCCCTGCCCCCATGCACTGCTTTCTTGGTACTTCTCAGCATCTGACACAATGTATTTACATGTTTATATGTTCATCATCTATATCCAAAGTGGAATAAAAAATAGAACATATACCTTCCATGAGAGCAGGAAGGAATATTGGAAGACTTGGAGGAGAAAAAAGAGCTGGGTTTGGGACATGTGGAGTATGAAGGTTATGGTCAACATTTAGGAGGAAATACCCCCTTGTCTATATGGTTGTATATATGGGTCTGAGGCTCGGGAGAGAACTATGAGCTGAAAATACTGATGTGAGTGTCATTAGCCCATTATTTAGCATCAAGCATCCATAAGAACTTGTCTCAACTGTTGGCTGATTAAAATGTTTGTTAATAAGTCTTCATATTATTTTTTAGGACTTTTTGCATTTTAATGAGATACTTTCCAAGACCAGAAAACCCTTAGAGATCTAGAAGAGGCTCTATTTTAGGGAAAAGATGGGCAATGAACTGGGAATTATTTTAAGACTATCATTCTCCAAAGTGGGCTGTGTCTAAGGAAAGTGCTCTAGAGTGCCCTCTACATGATTGAGTCAAACCGTGTAGGAATTTAAGCGTAGACACACGGTCTAAGCAAGAGGAGAATTCAGCCAAGGATGACCAGCCATTCTACAAAAATATTCATATTTATTGATGGTGGCATGTTCTGAGTAGGGTGGAGTGGGTGAAAGGGTCACAGTGGAGACAGCACGTGAGCCGTGAACCCAGTTTATGACAGGGATAAAAATAGAAGAGACAGTTGAGAATATAACTAGATTGAAAACTGGACTGTTACTAAATAAAGAACGAACAGGTGCCCACAGCTCTTGGGCTAACTGGAACGAGTGACCTTGTTGGAAAGGTGAGCCTCCTTCCCCATGCGCAGTGGGTGATCTCACTCTGCCACAGCTACACAAGAGGAAAAGGGCCTAGTCTAAGAGCCATGCTGGCTGGGAAATTCTGACTCCTCTCTCTTCAGGGGCTTTTCCCCTTGAGATCCTCTTCTCACTTTGCAAGATCTGCTGACTAGTGTCTGACATCAGAGTCCCAAGTCTGTCACAGCCTAAACATTCTCATGGGAGCACATTCTAACTCTGTGCTGTGGCCTTCTTACTGGACTCCTTAACTGATGAAGATCACCTGGAATCTCAGTGAGTCTCATGCAAACAGCCACCAATTCTCGAAGAGATCCTCAGACAATTATCTGGGAAATTGCTGAAGGAGTCTTCAGAAGCATCCCTTCGACTGAGACCCTCCCCATCCTCTCTAGGAACCCCTGGCTGGATTTGGTTCCTTTCTGGCTGATTTCTGGCTAATAAATGAGAACTGACAATGTTAAAAGACTGAGAGATGATTCTAATAGAACATTTAGGATAATGGGGAACTTTTTAAAATGCCCCCTCCTTTTTGGTTACAGATTGTGTCATCCTTAGCTCCTTCACTCCTTGGCTCTATTTCAGGTCGGTGAGAGACAGTGAGTCACCATCAGCAAGCGGGGAAATTTGAGCAATAAACAGGAGCTCTGATTTTCACTGTCATATTTTAATTACAGATAGTTTTTCTCATTTGGAACTTTCCTGGTTTCAAAATTTTGTAAACCAGAGAGTAAATGTATAGAAATATCTCAATAGAATATACAGACAGATATGAAAGCAGACGGATGGATGGATGGAGTGATAAGATGTAATAGAGAAAGGAGAGGTAAAGAGAGACAGACATACAGACAGACTAGTCTTTCTTTTTAGTCTTAGGAGTGACTTTGTTAAAAAGTATTAGCTGATCCAGAAGACTTTGTATGGGAGTCGCATTTTGGGGTCTGAAGACTTCCAGGTCTTTCCAATCGATTACCAGTAGCTTGAACACTTGAAGCCTTATTTTCACTCTCTCCTCTGTCAAATTAAAGGAAAACAATTGTGATTCAAATAAAACTAGCGCACTTTAAGACCAGTCCCATTTAGGCATTAATGCAAAAGGAAGAAAGACAGACAGACCATTCCAGCTTTACTGAAAAGCTCTTGAAGATATTCAAATGGGAATTCCACAGCAGAGTTTATATGGTACATTCATTACAAATGAAACCTCCTAAAATCTGTTGTTAGATGTCACTTCTTCTCCCCCAAATTCTCTTTGTTTATTCAAATCTCTGCACACCCTCAACTCTGTTATGTCTTTCTTTTCAGATGAGCATTTTATACGGAGCATCCATTCCCTCCCTAAAAAGGCTTAATAGAATGTGTGTGTGTGTGTTTGGGGAGGGGGGTGCTATTATTACTTATTTTTGTTTTTGTTTTATGGAGATTGACCCTTTCTTTCTCATTAGGAACAGAAGTTAAAGACGTATGGAAATATAAACTTGCCTTTGTGGTATTAAAGATTTCTTTCAAAAGTTATAAAGTATTTGCCTAATCGGTTGTCCTCCCTGTAGTCCTGAGAGCTGGCATCTCCTTGACAAGGAGGGAGGGAGGAAGGAGGGAAAGGAAGCTAAGAATCCTTTGGGGAGTAAAGAGGAAGTGCATGCCTTTCTCTCATGGAAACATCACAGGATGAAGTCTGAAGACCTGACTCCAGGCCCCAGCAGGCTGCTCCTGCTGACTGGCCTTGGGGAGGTCACCCAGTCACACAGTGCCTCCCCCTCCCTCCCTCATCAGTAAAGTGGAGTACTGGTCTACCTACCTTCATCAACCTTAGCTACAGCCCTGCAAGTGAATCAAGAGGCTTGGTGATGATTTAGTCTGTCATCAGGCACGTCTTGGCTCTCCTCTTAGCCTCAATCTCTCCATCCATTAAATGGGGTCATTGTGAGGCACATGGGAGATGATAGACATGAAGCTGCTTTGAGAATTATAAACACAATCCAAAATGAAGAGACTTCATGGATCTGAGAGAAAGAGTCATGGTTCTCCCTCCTTTGAATGAACTTCTGGGGAAGGTTTTTGGTGTAGGGGACTGTATTCATTTGCTAGTGCTGTCATAACAAATACCGCAGATTGAATGACTTAAACAACAGAAATTAATTTTTTCACAGCTCTGGAGGCCAGAAGTCCAAGGTCAAGGTGTCAGCAGGGTTGGTTTCATTCTGAGGCTTCTCCCCTTGGCTGGTAGATGGCCATCCTCTCCCTTTGTCTTCACACTGTCTTCCCTCTGTGTATGTCCGTGTCATAATCCCCTTTTCTTATAAGGACACCAGTCACAGTGGACTTAGTCTCACCCCAAAGACCTCATTTACCCTAATTAACACTTTAAAGGACTTATCTCCAAATACAGTCACATCCCAAGATATAGGTGTTAGATTCAACATATGAGTTTTGGGGAAAACACAATTCAGCCCCTGAGGACAGTCACCTATCTTTCCTGAGATGTTAATTTTGCTCTCAAGATTTTGCTACATTACTGACTTGCTGTAATTGCCTTAGGTTGTTTTGTGAACAGTCAGGCTAATGTCCTGATTTCTTCCACATTTGTCCACTTGCAATTAGAAAAACACTGAAGCTCTGAATTCTGTGTGTTCAGACGTGGAGTTGGTTAAGGTTTCAGGCAGGAGCAGAATGTCCTTGAGACCCTATTTGTCAATCTCCTTTGAGATTTGTTTATGTTTTTTCTGGCAATTCATGAAGAAATAAACATTACTAGTGATTCACCTTAGATGATAGCCAGCTTCTAAAAAGGAAAGAACATTTCCATTATATAAGATCTACTTTAAAGCAGCAATTCATTGCTAATTGTAAGTGCCCAAACCATTTTCTGGTGACCAACTAAACCTAGTATTTTTCTGTACTTTTGTAGATTAAAGATAAAGAAATGGAAACTATAATTTTCGTCAACCTCAGCAAAAATTGTATAAAACGATGATGTATACAGGATAAGTTCTTAGGATGTGTTTACTTTCTCTATTTGCTAGGCTGGTAAATGTAGAATATATTTAATATGTATTTCTAAGATATATAAATATATCCGAATATACATATGTATGTAATTAATTTTCCCAGGTCTCACCACCTACAGTACAAATGGAGTCACCTTAACAGAAACAATTCAAATTCTACTAACTTTTTAAAGTTGGCCCTTGATCAAGAAGAACAGAGCTTCCTTGCTAAGTATTTGGGGGAGATTTGAACCCAGGAGTTGAGCTTAAAGAGAGCTATGTCATCATATTGAATGAAAAGCAACCTTTCTTTCTGAAGACTAAAGTTTCCTTACTGAGCCAAGTGCCTTGTGTCTGAATCCTCCAGTTAACAGGGTCTCTCTTGGAAGGCTCTTCAGCCCTCTTGCAAACCTCTTGCAGTTGGCCCAGATGCCAAGCTCCTCAGACACATCCATGTACTCCTGAATCCTGGTGACAGGTCAAGTGAGGACTCTTGCCGCATACAGGATATACCTTATATAGAGAACTTTTTATATAAGGAGCTTCCCTTTAGATTAACTCTGTCAAATAGCCATGTTTGTCAAGGATAATTATTCTAATTTTGGAGATGGGAAAACTGAACTACAGCAAGGCTAAATAATTTGCTAAGGTAAGTGGTGGCCCCAAGATTAGAACCCAGACATTTCAGAATCTAGTCCAGAAAGCTGAGTCCCTACATCTATTTTGTATACGGGGTTAGGTGACACCCTCTTTTCTTTGCTATGTAGTCTCACTGGCTCACTTACAATGGCTGAGGAAGCACTGGTGAGCAGACTGGGAACCTTGTCTAGAACTGGGATCCAATGTGTATTCGTGCCTGATTAGCTAGGAGAGGGGAAAATGGCAGAAGGCAAGTTATCAGAAGGAACTATGGGGCCCCTAAAAGAATTGATTGAAAGTGAAAAGAACCAGAGGGGAGCAGGAGATCTGGATCCAGTGTGGGGCTGTCATTGGAACCCACCCTCATGCCAAATGAAAGTCTCCTCCCACTGTGAGGACGAAGGCATGCATTTAAACTGAGTGAGCTCTTACCATTCTTATACAACTCTGCTGACCAACAGAGCTAATCCAGAGGAAAAAGAGGCTGCCTCTTCACTTTCCCGAGGAGGTTTTTAAACAGACCATCAAGTGATGGTGTGCAGTGAGTGGCAGCAGGCAAGAGAGCAACGGCCCTGAGGACACTGCGAGATGTAACTGGCATCTGCTAAAGTAGAGCCTCATGAGCCCTGACCTGCTGTTCATCATGGGAATGATGGATCCAGACAGATTCATGAGCCCACAGAGATGACACTTGGGGATGCTCACAGATAAGAGGGAGTGAGAGAGACCCTTAGAATTGTCTGAATGATGTCATTGAGCTGAAAGATGAGTCTAAATAACACAATGACCTCATTTGTTTCTTTTGTTTTGCTTTTTTTTAATTTTGTTTTTTTACTGAAATTGATTTACAATGTTAGTTTCAGGTGTACAGCAAAGTGATTCAATCATACATATACATCATATATTTTCAGATTCTTTTCCATTATATATTATTACAAGAAATTGAATGTAGTTCCCTGTGCTATACAGTAGGTCGTTGTTGTTTATCTATTTTATACATAGCAGTTAGTATCTGCAAATCTCGAACTCCCAATTTATCCCTTCCTCCCCTTTCACCTTTGGTAACCATAGTTTGTTTTCTATGTCTGTGAGTCTATTTTTGGTTTGTAAATAAGATTTGTATCTTTTTTTTTTTTTTAGATTCCACACATAAGTGATATCATATAGTATTTTTCTTTCTCTTTCTGGTTTACTTCACTTAGTATGATAATTTCTAAATCCATCCATATTGCTGCAATGGCATTATTTCATTCTTTTTTAATCGTTGAATAGTATTCCATTGAATGTATATATATATATATATATATATATATCTTCTTTATCCAGTCATCTGTTGATGGACATTTAGGTTGTTTCCATGTACAGTGACTTTATTTGAATCTACAGGTTAATGACGACAGACTAAATACATCTGGCTTTAGGAATAACAGTTTGTTGTTTGTGCCTGGTTAATGATTCTAAGGATGGGTTAGAATACACCTCATTTTCTAAATTTGAATTTTGTTTATTCCAACTCTTAGCATGACTGACATCAATTCCTTCTTTATTTAATTTTTCCCATGGCCTGTGCTGATCTGAAGGCCTGGTCTAACAATAAAATAATGTTCTTTCTCCAGACAGTGTGTTTTAAGTTCAGAAATACATTGGTGTATATTTGTTTTGTTTCTATTTTCTTTTAATGCTACATTGGCTTATTTTTATTTTCAGAAAGAGCATGTCTGTGAATACAAAGTGTTGATTTGTAAGGGTTACATTTCAGATGTCATTTGAGATGTACTGACATTTGCTTATTAAAAGTTTAGGAGCTGAGGACTTTAAGACTTTTCTTCTCTTTATTACTCAATATTAACTGAGACCCAAAGAACACTTGGGCCCAGAGCTCTAGAATTTACACGTTTATAAAGCAGTTGCCTCCCGATTGCTGTCTCTACTGGGCCACTGTCTAAAAACCACTTCAATCGCTGGACCCAGAAAGTCTTTGAGCAAACCTATTTCTTTGAGGGAAAAAAAAATGAAGGAATCTCTTTTCTCTGTTGTCTGCCACTAGTTACCCAACACTGAGAGCATTTGGCTGGTTTCAAGAGGGATTCCCTCCAGTGAAGCTGGTGCTATGAAATCTGTCTGTTTTCTTTCCTTGTTATCTAAGGGAGAAGTAAAAAGTTATACTGCAAGTATCATCTATTCTGTGGATTTTTCTCCCCCATGCAAAACCTAACTGGTGGGCCTCTAACTTAACCCACTTCCCCTTCTGGAAAGGGGAAATTCAAGTTCAGAGTTAAATAAACCTCTTCTCTGCCTCCATTTAATTGCAGAAGTAGAGAATGAATAATTAGGGGAAAAAATCTATTTCTATATAGAGCTTTCTTGGAATTCAGAAAAGGTTTTGTTAAATTTTCAAATGCTTTAAATTAAGAAAGTCCTCTACGAGGAAAAAAAAATTATTTGCCTTTGTAGCTAAAGGTGTGGGAAGGAAAAAATAACCCTAGGCTTTAATTTTAAAAATCAAAATTTTGCCATTTATGAGAACAGGCAGGAGGGAGGAGAGAGCTCTCCAATCAGGAGTTAGAAATCCCTCCACCTTGGTCCTTAATACTTGCGAATCTCAGGCTTTCTTATACCCTCCTATTCACAGGTCCAACCCTCCCCCCGCCCCACTCCTTATAATCAGCACACATATTTTTCACAGGGATCGCTGCATGGGAAAGGCTTCATGATCTCCAGCAGAGTCTTGTGTTTACAGGTAAATAAACTTTGAAAACTAATAATATACATTTGAAAATGTCATCATGTTTGTTTAAAAGAACAAAGAGAAGTATGACCCTGAAGTTCTGCAGTGTACTCCTGATGGTTTTTCAAAGGAGTAAAACATAAAAGATAATTTTTGTGGGTTGACTGTTTGTCAGGATATGTAACATGAAGTTCTGCTGGTTATGAAAGGACTCTGTGCTACTTCACCAGCCACTTAGTGAGTCTTCATTATGTATCAGACACACAGGCCAATTACTGACTCATCTTAATACCCTCAATGACCCAATGAAGTAATACTCTTGTCATCCCATTTTAAAAGTAAGTAACTGAATCACAGAGAGATTAAGCACCTCACTTAAAGTCACGCAGCTTGTAAGATGGAGAAAGGATTTAGACAGGACTCCACAGCTGTCCTGTATCTCACCTTGAAACGACTATAGCATTAACTTGGAAAAATCTCTCATCTTTCATTGTATATTTAAAACCTGTACACTTTCAATAGCAAATGGATTAAAATTCCATCAGTTAGTCATACAACTGTCTCAAAACTAGACACATTTAGGAAATCATTCAGTACATTTGATAAAGAAGGTAGCTTATTTGTAACTACTTAATTGTAAGTAACCTCATGAAAATTCATAATTGCATCAAGTATATTGCCTTTCTTTCAGGTCAAAAATCAATATTAATTTATTCCAAGTACTTAAGATGTGTCATCTATCTATCTATCTATCTATCTATCTATCTATCTATCTATCTATCTATCTATCTATCAATCTATCTATCTAATCTTTACATATTCTACTCACAATTCCACCCCACCAAATATAAATTAGATTGCAAGGGTTTGGAAGCTAATGAACGTCAAATGAGAACAATCTCAGAGTGTTAGGAATTCACTGGATGGAGAAGACAATATTTTTGTGGTTCACATAAGTGATTTCATAAGAACAAACAGCCCATGATTCACCATATCTTTTTCTCACATTTTTATGCTCCATTTGCAAAGATAAACTTAAAAAATTGTGTCTATTTGCCTTTTTTCTACAATAAATTTATTTTTCTTTAATGGAAACTTACTGTTTCAGAGTTGGGTTGATCAATGGAAGGATTTTTAGAAGTAAAGGGATCAGCTAGCTTGATGAGTCAGATACAAGTCAAAGAAAAATACAAGTGGTTTCTATTACCTTATAAAGAGACATTTCAAGGTGCTACTATTTCAAAACACATTCATCCTGGTAAAGACACAGGTCATAAACCACAGCTCCATGAATCAGGAAATTAATGGTTATAATTTTAGTATGCCAGATCTTGGGAGAAAAGCAAGATTTGTTTTTGTAAAGTTAAAAATAATGACTAATAGATGCAAAAGACCAATTTTGAGGAGAAGAAAGGATGGTATAAAAAAGAGAAAAAAAATCACATCGCGGTTATCAGTAAACACTGTTGTTAAATTAATAGAAAATGTTAGAAAAGAAGAATATTTGCATGAGAGAGATGAGTTTAAGAGTCAGGAAGGAGTGGGTGGTGCAAAGAACAGGACTAACAAAATAATTAGAATATTCTGCCTATGTTGGAAGGAGGAAATGAGATGAAAGCCTTTAAAACTATGAAAACAAATTTCTTATGGTTGTAGAAGTGTACTTTTTAAAATTATTAACCACTAGTATTTAGTCCTCTTTCTTACTATGAATATAAGGAGCTAAAAAGAAAAATGTAATTGTAAAATAACTCAAATTCCTGAAACTTTCATTGAAAGCTGTAATAGACAACATTTTAATTTAGAATTGCAATAATCTATGAATTCAGGAAGAGTGTGGATCCAGTGACTTTAGCTAGGAGTCACAAATTGACTTTCTTAACCCTAAGAACAAGCACCACAGCTTGGATACAACACAATTTCAGTTTCCTCAACTGAAAGTCAATCAGTCAGTACTTTTTAAGGCCCTCTATGTCCCCAGTGCTGAGGAAGAAGTGGAAATATAAAAGAAATGAGTAAAACACAAATTTTGTCTCAAGCAGCTTGCAAATATGGCAGAATTTTCTATGGATAATTACTTATGTTTTATTTCCTTTAATGCACTTTGAAAAAAGCAGGAAAAAAATCCAAGTATTACAGATGAAAAAACAATTGGAAATAGTTTCAACACATTCTTCTTGTTTATAATTTTGAGCAGAAAGTAGCCATTATGAAGTCTTTATATCATTATGAGGGTGCATAAGATTGACACTCAGCTTTGATCCACTCTGACCCAGGACCCCAACACAGCTTCCAACACAATTGAGGGATCCTGCAGGGGGGCAGGGGCTCTCAGAGGATCGCTGATCTATAGTTAGTCTCCCCCACAAGTTATCACATCACGTTCTGGGTAACAGAGCTCAGCCTTGCTCTGGGCAGTCTGCTCACTCACTGGCTTAGAATTGTCCTCGCTTGTGTCATGGTCTCATCCACTCACTTGGTCTTGGTCTTGGCCCCTCAATCTGCTCTCCTGGAAGCTCCCTGCCTTGTCTCCTTTTTCTCTTTTTCTGACTTCCTTTTGGCTTTTGAGGGATCCCCCTCCACCCCAGTTTTCCTTCTCCTTTGCCCCTATTTTGGTCTTCTCTTTTTGAAATACTCTAGAACTCATACTTTAATTGCTCCTGAATCAGAAGTAGAATTCTAGCTATGTTCACACCTGCAGATAATCATATTCCTTATTTTACCCCAAAAGGAAAAGCAAAAGACCCCAGTTCTTGTCATACCCAAAAGACAAGATTGTAGACAGGAGATGGAGAGCACTGTGTAGCAAAAGATTTTAAAGGATTTGTTTGGACAAGAAAGTACACCTCCAAGATTGGGGGATGGGCTGATCCAAGGGGGAACAGCAATGGTCTTTGTCTGTCTTTTCTCTTACACCCTCACTCAGAGGTGGTCTCTTGACTGATTGACGGCTCTTGTCCCTGGAGTGCTTAGTCATGTTTGTCCCCTTTTGTGCATGTCCTTACCCATGATGCACACAGAAAACCCGTCGAGGGGGGGGAGTTAAGCCACAGTGTTCATTATATTACAATGAGCACTGGGTCATATCTGGTTAGGTCCTTATCACTATCATGCAGTTGGGGCTGTCGGGTTCTAACCAGTCTCTTGCTGGCACTCATTTAGGGGAAGTAAAGACCCTTTCTGCCGGAGGCGGGCATAGCACCATCTTCTGGACGACCCTCCCTCTCATCCACCTATCTGCCCAATGGCCCCACTTATCTAACTAGCTAACATATATAAAATCTCCTTTATTTACAAACAACATAAAAACTGCATAACTAGGACCTTATATTTGCCTCTGATCTCAAAGTCTCTGCTTTCCTTTTTTCTTCCTCTCCCCTCACATTGATACAGAGTTTATTTCCAGAACTCTGTAATCACCCTGTTGTGGGAGAAGGGACAGTTTTTTCATAGCAGATGACATTACACTGTCTGTGTGGGCAATGTTTAAGTTAAGCAGAGCCTTGTAGAATGATCTAAATGTACAGCCTATTGAAATAAATCTACCCCAAATCTTTCATTTCCTGAATTAGAGGGTTCCCCATATTGGATCTAATACTTGCCCATGAAAAACGAAGAAACTAAATGCTAGGAAAGGAAATTCCAATGTCCAGGCTACTGTCCTATTTTTTTTCTCCCCGAGATATGTAGTCACCAAGGTCTTTAGTATGAAGATAAATGATGCCTCTAACCCTAAAATAGTCCCTGTGGGGAGAAAGACGCATGAGGCCAAGCAGGCAAGGCCTTCACTCCAGTCTTGCATTTCTCTCTTCTCTCCTGGAAAGACAGATCCCCAGCTCCACGCCACCCACCTCTGAATACTCTTCTATCCACAGAGATCAATGACTCTTCTCAGTTTATAGGGCTTGAGTCATCAAGTCCAATCTAATTCTAAGTACAATGACTAGAAAATTGGTTTGCTTTGCTACGTTTTACCACCAATTCCCAACTGCCCTATTCCTCCATGCCTGGGGCACTGAGTGGATTACCAAGACACAGGCTAATTTGCTCTGCGACTAACAATTTGTCTTGCTGTAAAAGTTTAAAGTTTGAAACAGTCCTCCCAGGGACTGTTTTTGAATCTAAATCAGAACTCCTTGCTTCCACGCTCTGCCCATCTCAGCAATAAGTCCTGAAACATTCATCTTCATTTGGACTTCTGATGCTGAATTCCTGGTGGCTTCCTTTTTCCTTACGTCATGTGCCACCAAGCCTCGTTTGCCTGTCCAGACTTTCCTCTGCTGGGCTTCTCTGAGCTCTGGTCTGAGGCCTAAGGCCTCATTCATGTGGCCAGTCATTATGCCTATCACACTCATGTTGAAGTTTGGGAGACCAGGGCTAACATATGTCAGTGGAAATACAGTCACGAATTTTACAAGAAACAAAAAATCATAATGCATATAAACTACCATGCTGAGTGAAGCTATGTTTCTTTCTGCACCCAGGGGACTTGGATCTTATTTTCAATTGAATATCTTTAATGTGTTCAGCACTCATTTGTGTGTTTTGTTTCATTTCCCTGGTTTAATGAAAGTGAGATTAATTTCTTTTTCTCTTTTTTTTTTTCCCAATGAGCCTTTATCTCAGCTCAGAATGTTCAAAAAGGCATTATACCAGGTAATTGGATTTCATGGTGAAATGAGGGCTCAACAAAACACCCTGTTATTTGTTTCCTCGTAGAAACATTTCTGATATACAATAGATTATTTTTTCCTTAGTACACAAAACAGAGTAGTTCCTCTTTATCCGCAGTTTCATTTTTCACAGTCTCAGTTATCCATAGTTAAATGTGGTCCAGAATATTACATGGAAAAGTCCAGAAATAAACAATTCATACGTTTTAAAGTGCATGCCCCCCCAGCTGTTCTGAGGAGTGCGATGAGATCTCATGCCCTCCTCTGCCATCCTGCTGGGTCCTCCTGGGAATGCGAATCATTCCTTTGTCCAGCAGTTCTACTCCGTATCTGCTACCCACCTGTTGGTGTAGGAAAGAACATAATATGTAGAGGGTCTGGTACTAACTGTAGTTCCAGTCATCCACTGGGGATCTTGGAGCATATTCCTGAGAATAAGGGGGGGCTACTGTACAATAAATGGATTGACTCTTATTTGGGGGATTTCGGTGCTTGCATGCTTTAAGGTACTGGATCATTAAGGTCAAATTTATTCAATTCTTTCAATTTTGTGCCCTTAATGATGAATAGATTCTGCCTTAAGAAATCTTAGAGCCCAACAGGGGAACATAATTCTCACATAGAAAGTAATGGTCATGTGGAGCAGAATGCACCAGTGCCTCAGTAGAGAAATTTGATTTTTCTAAGAATAGGAACTCCAGAGGTGATGGGATATTGGAATGACTAATGAGCCATGTCTATCTAGTCATTCCACAAACAATACCTGGGCACTTTCTGTTACCCCAAAAGGGGAAGGGAAAAGACCCCAGTTCTTGTCTTACCCAGAAGAGAAGAATTCAGACAGGAGATGGAAGAACTGTGCAGTGAAAGATTTTTGAAGGTCTATTTAGCAAAGAGAAAGTACGCCTCCTAGAACGGGAGGTGGCTGAAGCAAGGGCAGACAGCACTGGTCTTTTCTCCCTCCTTCTCTTGTACGCTCACTTAGAGGCGGTCTCTCCTTATCTGCGATGCACACAGAAAAACCCATGGGGAGGTTAAACTGCGGTGTTAATTATCTTACAATGAGCATTGGGTGGTGTGGCCATTTATTTACCCAGATTGAAAGCATTTTTAACTTTTTATAAAATGTTTTCTTTTCTCTCTTGGGAATGAGCCACCCACATCCTGCTGGCAATTAACCAAATCACAGTGCTCATGAGAATGGAGATTACTTATGCCCAGATGGGGGTGTCATTTACCACTAAGCTGACAGCTACATCATAGTCTTCATACATACCTGGATTAGTTTTAGATGTGCTCTGTTTTACAGCTATCTTGAACTTTATTTTTTTTTTCTGCAAAAAAATTAGACAAATGGGTTATTTATCTTTACATCAAACTATAACATAATCTATATCCAGTAAGATCTTTAACTCAGATAATGCTTGTAATTATCTCTATTTTATCCTTCTCTCCCAAGACATAGAGACATAGAGAGAACTACTGTGGAAGGCTGCTTCTAAAATGACTGCTTTTTAAAAACATAATTTTTATCTATTTTTTATTATTATTTTTACTGTCTTTAAGTCTTTCTTTCTTTTTTTTTTTTTAAATGGAAGTACTGGGGATTGAACCCAAGACCTCATGCGTGCTAAGCATGAGCCCTACCTCTGAGCTGTACCCACCCCCTAAAATGACTCCCAATGAACCTCCTTACTGCTGTTCACTCCCCGCTTGTTACTCCCCTCCTCTTAGGTGTGGGCTAGACCTAGTACCTTGTTCCTAATGAATAGAATGTGGCAGAAGTGATGGGACGTTACTTCTGAGATGAATGTATAGAAACAGACTTTCGTCTTCCTGGAGCTCTCTGTCTCTTGCTGTCTTGTCTTGCTCACTTTGACGAGGCAAGATGCCATGCTGGAAAACTCCGTGCTGCAAGGAAATAAAGGCAGCCTTCAGCCGACAGATAACAAGGACCTGAATGCTGCCAACAAGCTCATGAGGGAGCCTGGAAGTGGATCTTACTGCATTGACTCTTGAGATGACTGTTGCCCCAGCCACCACCTCTTTTTCAGCCTCTCACCCTGAAGCAGAGCCCGCAGCTAAACCATATGCAGATTCCTGACCTACAGAAGTTGAGATAATGTGTTGTTATTTGAAACTACAGGGCTTAAGGGTAATTGTTACATAGCAATGGATAACTAATACAATGAATAAGGAGCTAGGTCATAGTGTTAAATAATATTACCATTAATATAATATTAACAATATTATTAAACTATTAAAATATATTGACAATGGTATGAAAGATGTTACAATGTTAATTATAATTATAATATTAGAAAGCTCATTACTAGTGAGTTTCATATGTGGAAATCACTATTCTATGAATTTTGTGTATATTACTTTATTTAATCTTCACCATAACCCATGAGAGAGTTAACACATTTATTTGCATTTCACAGATGAGGAAACAAAAGTATTGAAATGTACAGAAGTAAGATTTGAAACCAAAGTCCACACTCTGAACAACCATGCTGTGAGATTGCAAAGATGGGGAAAAAAAATCCCCTCTATCTGCCAGCATCACTGGGTTTCCAAGAACATAATGTCTTTCCTTTCCATAGCAGGGTCCTGCTCCCATCATCCGTGTTGGGATCTGACTTGGCTTTGTCCTTGGTCTGTATATATAGTAACCTTAGTCCAAGCTCCTTGAGGGTATGAACCACCAGGCATATGGCAAGTACAAAACAGACGTCTCCTAATGCATGGATCAATGCGCGATTGCATATTCCATCTTTGCCACTGGGGGATGGAGCTGCTGTCAGAGCTGGAAGCACGGAACAATTGTGGGAGTTGGTGATGCGTTGGATGTACAAATGTGAGGGGCAGGTTCTCCCCCAGCACGGGGTGGGGGGCGGGATTTGCTTGTCTTTATTTCCTTTCAATGATTTCTTTGCATAGTTCTAAACTCTAGGCTCTGCTTATGACAGAAAAATACATGAAGGTGATTTATCATCTCATATTTTTACTCTATTGTCATTATGGAAGATGATAATGACTGCAATTTCAGATCCTTTGAATTGAGCGGCAGAGAAAAGGTTTTTTCATCTAAATGATATTTTTTCTACCATATAATGCTTGTGGGAGTATCACTCAGAAAATCCTCTATGAAGGAAAATTTTGCAATTTATATCAAAATCACAAATGTGCAGACCTTTTGATCCAGCAATTCTACTTGAAGGAATTTATTTTACATAGATATGTACGTATGTGAGATGATAATACTTTTAAGAACAAAAGATTAGAAGCAACTTAATTGCATATCAGTAAGAGGCTGGTTTAAATAAATTATGGCATATCCATCCTCAGAAGGGAATATGCAGCTAAAACAAAATGAAACAGATGAACAGAGGAAATGCTTCGTAAGTTGATTTGGAATTATTTCTGAAATATATTAAGTAAACAAATTAAGGAGAAGAGGAGGGTTTTTTTGTACTAAATTTGTGTTAATAAAAATTAGATTGCATTCATAGGATGATTTTAAAGTATATAGACAAATTCTTTGACAATCTTCTCATGAAAAGATAGAGCTTCAGTAGGGGTAGCATGCACAAGGTCCTGGGTTCAACCCCCAGTACCTCCATTAAACAAATAAATTAATTAATAAATAAACCTAATTACCCACCCACCTCAAAAAAGAGAAAAGGTGGAGTCTAATTCTCTTTTGTGAGTGTGGGGATACATTAGATACTTGCTTTTATAAACATAACATATGTTTAGACTCATATTTGTGACATTGAAAACTTTGAGTGCCTCTAGGGAAGAGAACTTGGTCACTGGGCACAGAGCGAGCGGATACATGTCTCTAATACATACTCTCTGTACCTCTTGGATTTTGTGATTACTTATTTAAAAATAAATTATTCAAAATACTAACAAATACTAAGCTAGGAACTCTGCATTTAATACGTCAGATAAAGTGGTTATATACCACTTTTAATTTTTAAGTATACTTATAAATGCCTGCAGATAGTTCATCGCCTTAGAGCAGACAGGCTGACTGCTTCTGTCGAAATTAGAATGGTGGTATAGACCATCTAGGGAGAGAGATGTTTGAAAAATCTATAATCATTTGTTCTTCGATTCATATTAAGAAGGAAGAGGGCTACTGCAGGAAGAGATGCGATGAAGGGAGGGTCTTACCTTGCTAGCTTTTGGCCCCCCGGGTGCAGGATGGCAGTCTAACAAGGGTTAATGGAGTTGGAGTGGCAGGCAGACAGGACTCCCTGGCACACCAGAGGCAGGGCTTCAGGACAGGTTGGTTGCTCCAAAAGGCTTGGTGGGAAGCACCCAGCTTGGCTGACTGGGCTGAGCATTCATGACAGTGTGGCGGAAGCCGACAGGCAAAACGTAGAGGGAAAAGTGCTGTGATGGACACCCCATCCTCAGAAGGGAACTACAGCAAAATGAAACAAACAAATGAACAAAGGAAACTCTTCACAAGTTGATTTGGAATTATTTCCAAAATATATTCAGTAAAACAAATTAAGAAGAGTAGGTATTTGAGTAACAGATTTTCTTTCTATTCTTGTTCCTGTCGGGCACATACAAAGCATTTAATTTGCTAAGCAATTTTAGAATGTTGTTTCTGGTAAGGTATAAAGAGCCTTATGGCAAAAAAAAAAAAAAACAAAACTCTCCCAAATTCATAAATTCATGTGTGGGTTTAAAGCTATTCCAATCTTAAAACACTGCATTTGTTTTTAGAGATACTGGTTCTTCCGTTTGTAATTTCAGAACAATAACATCTTTCTCAAAGTCTTGTTGAGTGAATTTAATGGAATAAAGTTAACTGAGTGCCAGAACCATCCCTCCATAGCCCTAGCACCCCGCCTTCTCTCCTCTGGGCAGTCCCCTGCCACCTGTGGCCACACCGTTTACCATCCAGTCCAGCATTCTCCCCACCCAGTCCTATAAAGGGTCCAATGTTGTGAAAAGGGATCCTGGAATGTAAATCATACTCCATTCAGGGAGTTTGTGAGGGCATCCTCACGAGTCATCTGGTGACGGTTCACACAACTGACTCAAGGTTGTACAACAGGTAAGAGGCAGGGGCACAATGCAAATCCAGGTTGCTGCTCCTCTCTTACTCCTTGTCCCTCTGCTGTCCTGGATGAGGGCATCTGAAGGTTACCTAGGCAACTGCAAAAACAGCTGGAAGGCCTTCACTTATGACTGGCCCCTTACCTGTGTTTTTCCTTGGAGGCATAGTAGTGAGATGGATTAAGCCCTCAAGTTCTGGAATGAGACATATGGATTCACATTCAAATTCTACCATTTACCAGTGCTGTAGTATTGGGAAAGAGTCTTAATCTTTCTGTGCCTCCATTTCTTCATCTTTAAAATGGGATCATAGGGTCACAGAGAGGAATGCAGGAAGCAACAGATGGGAAGTCTTAGAACAATTCTTGGTACATGGTCAGTATGCAATTAATGTCAATTCTATTTCTTTTTACAGTAGTTTATAACAGAAATTCCCAAACACCATCTCATTAATCTTGACAACCCCTCTGTAGGTAGATAATTAAAGCTCATTTTTATGCCTAAAGAAATTGTGGCTTAAGCTTGCCCTAAATAATAATAATGATAATAACAAGCACTAGTTCCTTGCTAACTATGTACTTGTCACTTTGCACCTGCTGAACCTTTCAATCCTCACAATACTTTTAGAAGGGCTAACATTCTTATTCCCATTTTACAGATGGGGAAACTGAGGCTCGTGAATTCACTATTTTAGTCAAGGTGACACAGCTTGTAAGCATCATAGCCGGAATTTAAATCCAGCCAATCTGCAGTCAGAGCCCCTACTGTCTCCACAGCGCTGTCTGATATCCCACGTGCATAGACTGTATGAGCCAAAGGGGACACTCTCTCCCAGATCCCACAATCTCTCTATCAGAAGAGGTAGTAAACTGGGGTCCCAGAGAGAGGTAACCATCGTGACTCTCTGCATCCATGTTCGTATTTTATGAGTCTTTACTGAGTGATTAGACACTCAGTAATTTTGATTAACTGTACCAGAACAATAACTTAGTCAAACCCTGGATTTCCACTCTAACAAACAAGTTTTAAGAAACTGCAGTAAGGCCAGAAACAAAAAGGCATTGATGGTGAATTTTACCATGACTAGGATTTTATATATATATAAAATATATATATTTTTTTATAGCTCAGATGTGTTCTGTGGAAATCTAATAAAAAGCTTTCTAATAGGAATCAGCAGTTCTGTCTTCACTCTGAACTTGTTAGAACAAACCTTTAGGGAACACTGACATGCTAGGTCGGCTAAGAGATGTTATCCATGGCAGTTGTTCAGACATCTGAACAACTTTAAAGTTATTTTACGTGTAAACATCTGAACCATGATCTCCAACAGGTATAAATTAGATGTATGTACCATTAAATTTAGCCATGGTTATACATACATACATACATAAGTACACCTATCCACATTTACATACATGCACACATGCACGTATACATACATGGGTGTATCAGTCAGTCCGCCACTTCCTTTCCCCATTTTGAAGGCATCAAGCACCTGAGTGGTAAGGGCACGTGTGACCAGGGGATCCCAGCAAAGCACCTCCCTTCCCCCACCTCAATGATCTTTCCAAGTGGTGGGCATGTGTGATGTAAACTGGGCCAACCAGAATCTTCCCTGGGGTTTTCCAAACTGAAGTTGGGAGGAAGAAGCCTCTTTCCCCCCTAGCTTAAGGAACCGTTAGGATATGAGCTGAGAAGTATGTTGTTTCCTGGAAACGGAGGGGTGGGCCCCAGGAGAAGCCGGCTAAGCTAGCGCGCAGGACCGACGAGGGGCGTGGGCGGGGGCAGGGAGGCCCGGGATGCCGGAGCACTGGGGATATTCCAGTCCCCAGTTACAGACTTCTCTAAAGCCAATACGACTCCTCCTGGCCCTTTTAAATTTGGCTTGGTAAATTCCTCCCTTTATGCTGATTTTAATTCCTCTTAAGATTCAGGAACTTGCTTCCTGTAAATACAGAGGAATATGCAAATGATGTCCTTGACAGAGTTGGAGAGAGCTCTCACATTCACTGCTGCTGGGTGTAAGCTTTTTTTTTTTTTTTTTTTTTAAGATGGCCATTTGTAGTGCCTACCAAAATTTAAAACCAAAATTCACAGTGCCAAGACTCTTTGCCCCAGAAATTCCATGTATAGGGATCTCTACTATTGAAATATTAGCCACCCCCTTAAAGGATATATGAACATGTTTATTGAAACATTTTTTTATCCTAACCACAAAGTGATAACAATCTAACTATCCATAAATAAGGGAGTGTTGAAAATGTCATGACCTGCCCAGCATGGAATGCTCAGCAGATAAAGAAATAATCAGTTGTCTGTATATGGAAAGATGCCCAGATATATTATTGGAAAAAAATCAAGTTGCAAAAGTATAACTGCATTTTAATGACGGCAAACAAAAATTGTATGTGTATAAAAATTTTTTTAAAACAATAAAAAAATTTTAAAACCAAAATAGTATACATGTATTATATATGATATATGTGTCCATGATGAGGGAGCTGGAAGAATATAAACTGGGAATGAAGGAAATGGAAACTTAGTGCTTTAATTTTACTTTATAGATTTCTGTATTGTTTGTTTCCAACTTGTATATATTACTTCGTTAATTTGTAAAAGCGATTTTAAAAAGATGTTCTATCCACTTTGTTACACTGTTTCCAAAGAAGAACAACTCCCTAGGTAAGACAGAGGGGTATACTCTGGACAAAGACCTCACTCTAGGTTTGACTTTGGCTCCATCTCTAATGTGCTTGGCGACTTGGATTAAATTGACCATCTCTCTGACTTTTGTTTGTACTGTGGGGACATTACATCTCTTTCAGTTTCAATAGTTTATAAACACAGACCTTTTTATTTTTAGGTTTTATGATACACACAAACACAATTTTGGAGTTAGAGCAACATTTGGAAGAAGTACATTAAACAAGATGCATAAGAATTAAATATATCTTGAAAAAGGGTATATCTCAGTGGTAAAGTGCATGCTTAGCATGCATGAGGTCTTAGGTTCAACTCCCAGTACTTCCATTTAAAAATAAATAAATAAATAAACAAGCCTAATTACCACCACCCAGATTTAAAAAAAAATAAAATAAATCTAATAAAAGTAAAATAAATCTACAAGAAATCTCAAAATGAGACATGAAAAATAATTTAAAAAAAGAATTAAATGCATCTTAATTATAGCACAGTGACTAATATTTTAAACCCCAAAGATTGCTTTCTCTTTTATTTTTCTCTAGGTAAATGGTTCGTGGTGAAGTGATTTTTTAATTTTTATTTAAAATCGAAGTCCATAATACCTTTGCTGGCTTTATATTTTGAGATCTTCCTGTATGGGAGAAATTTCTAGAAAAGAAGGAGGGATTGCAAATGGTCAAGTCCCTGGTGGATCAGGGAAGCCAAGACATGCTTCCCAGTCTACAGGGAGGTCGCGCGCACCACGTGGGAAACCCTGTAACATGTAGGGCTAGGAAGCTGGTCACTTGCAGGCAGAATCAGGACTACAGAGCTTTCTCTCCCCAGAGCAATGTGAGTCCCCTTGGGCAGGGTGTGCACACACTCTCCAGTTAAACTCAGCTCCCACCTTGTGGTTGCCCTAGGCTGCCTGGCTGGCTCATCACTTCACTTACCACTCTGTCTGCCAGGACGTAGAAGTCCTGTGAATTTTGTAACTTCTTTCCATGTTAAAACCACCTGCAGAACAACATAGCAGGGTTGGGGAGTGGAAGTGGAGACACAGCAGCAATTTCCTCATGCTTAGTCATAAGAGCAAGTAATTGCAATGACTTTGGGTCTTATTCAAATGCATAACTCCTTTGAAATAGAGTTAATGATCTTGGACCAGATTATACAGTAATGTGTGAATTCACCTTTCAGCCCATTCACTTTTCCTTTCCCTGCATTGCCATGTAAGGTAAGATCTTTTCTAAGTAGAACACTATGCTAAAACAAATACTAATTTCTCAGGGAAATAATTCTTTCTCAGCAATCGCTTACTAGCTTCTTTTTGGAGGCATCTATCCACAAGTTGTTGTCATCCACGAGGCAGTGAAAATTTTGAGGACAGCCTGTCTTCATCACACCTAGTTCCAGGCCAGGCATTTGGAAGTGCCCCCAAAACCTTGTTGACTGAGCTAATGAAGAAATAGTGTCTGGCTAATTCCCAGTTTGAACTGGGAAAGCATACACCAGTAACTGGCACATAATTTAAACTCTTCATTTTTTTTTAACTCAGGATCAGACTTTGATTGAAACTTCTAGAATGTAAACTCTACAAATGCAAGAATTTTTGTCATTTTTGTCCACTGGTGGCTCCCAAGGGTCTGAGAATTATGTACCCCCATCCTTCTGATGGTACTAACGTGACTTCACTGTCCCATTGTCTTCATTGGCACAACTCTCCTATCCAGAGGAGTCTTGCCCGTGTACATAATTCGATTATTCATTACATTAACTTCCAGAAAGATGTATTTTCTTTACATTTCTAGGTTCCTGGCTGAGACCTCCCCCAGTAAATTTTTTAAAAAAGAAAACAGACAGGTTAATAGAAGAAAAACAAATTTAACTGCATACATACATGTGGGAGCCTCACAAAAATAGGAAACTTGAAGTGACCAGAGTAGGAAGATTTTGCACCATTTTGACTAACCCCCCCCCAACAAAAACACACAACAATAAACACACACACACAAACCCAGTAAATCTGTGAATTGAGAAGACAAGGGGATTTGGGTTTGAGGTGGTAAAATGGTGAAGAAGTAACAAAGCTTGTTTATACAGCCTGCTTGGCCCCATATTCCGTATCTTTGGTTATAAGGATGCCTTCCACTCTCCGGGTACAAGGAGGGTACCTTTCACTTGGGAGATTTGTCCTTTGCTTTCCAGGGTGTCAAGGAGGGTCTGAGTGTTATTTTTACATTGGCTGTTTCTCAAGTACCTTTAATTCAAAATAATCAATATGCCAAAGTGGCATACTTTAGGGTAACATATTTGAACCTCTACAAACTCTTTGCTAGAAAAGACAGTTCACTGCTGAAGATTCTTTGAATCCCTTGCTTCAAAAACCCTCATCTTGTTCTTTCCACCAGTTCTAAACTGTTACATCGTGATCCTTACCCAATCCTGATCAAGCCTCCCTCTCCCATGGAAAGGGAGGCCTGCCTTCAATCAAACTTCCAGTTCTCAGTAAAGCCCTGTCTTGCCTTCCTCATCAGAGGTAATGCTGCAGCTTGGTCGAGCTGGTGATGCCTCTAACCAGTAAACTTGATAAACTCAGCTTGGTCTTGTCAGCCTGTTGTGTTGGTGATGTCAGGGGAGCCGGAACTCAATACAGGCTAGAATGGCATTGGGCACAGAGTAGGCACGCTGTAAATGTTTGTTGAATGAGCAAATGGGTGTTATGTAAGCACACATGAAGGGATTTTTAAAATCCCATTAAACCTAAATCAGAACAGAGTCAGTCCATGTAAATCTCTCTGCAAGCATGACTAAATCTGGGAGTAGAGGCATGTTACAGGATGAGCATTGACATGTTGCTGGCTGACTTCTTGTCCCGAGTTGGGATATTTATCATAGCTTCTTGATCTTAAATGACTTTCTTAGAGTTTGAGCCAAACAATACAAGTCAATGGTTCAGAAGAGAAGTGTTTTCTCACCCACCCTTTGTTGCCAGTGACGAGGTTCTCGTCTCACCACAGAAAGAATTCAGAGATGAGACATGGAAGTTAAGAAAGTAAACTGGGATTTATTAAGGGATGGATAGTACACTCTCAAGGGGAGAGCGGGCAGACTCAGGTGAGCAGCTGCCCTGGGTTTCTTTGGCAAGTTGGTTACATAGAGCGTGAAAATGAATGGGGTGGAATATTCATTGAGAAGGGAAGGATTTGGGGTCACATTCCCTGATTTTCATCTCAACTCCACCTTGTAGAAGGGAAGGGAGATTTTGTCCTCTTTAGTCTGGATTGGAAGTGTCATGATGTTGGTTCACAACGAGTACTTCTAATCTGTGAGGCTAAGTTTATTGAAATGAAGGCTTAATGAGGAAGAGGTTACATTTGAACACTGGAAATTTCTGCCTTTTCCCACCTTTCTTTGTTGGCCTCCAGGCCTCTTGTCACCCCAAAATGTATGACTGCTTATCAGCTCAGAAATTCTTGCTTTCTTTGTCTGCCCAGGGACCCCTGTTGTTTATATGAGGTATGGTTTCCTGTATTTGGTTTGTGCCTCTCCTTTTGCTCAGTTCCTGCCATTTGTCCTGCATCCCCTTTCTCTGCTCATATCTAGCTATCTGCCTGCTCTAACACCTGCTTTAAAAATGGCTGAGGTGATGTAGAGGGATCCTAGCTTATTCATCATTGGAAAATGTCTGTCAATTTACTTCAGGTTTCCAAGGAGACATTTTGATTCTCTTTATGGTTCATTTTTTAGGAAAACAAGTTTTCCTGGAGGGTTTGCTAAGCTCAAATAAGGCCTTCCTTGTTTTATTTTTAAGGCACCCGGATGACAAGGAGAAGCCACCTGATCTGATTTTACACAGCAGTTGCTCCCAATTGTAATTCAACCCACAGCTGCTGACAGCCAGCAGGTAGAGCTCCCACCATCTGCATTATTTAATAGAGGGGGAAGAAAATGAACTATTTGATAATGAAGAATTTAAATATGCAAAAGTTCCACTGCCCGTTCAACTGGAATACCAATCAGAGCAGTATGAAGGAATACTTTCAGAAAGTCTTTGTTTATGTGCTAAATTCAAACTGTATAGTTAACTCCCAGAGGTAAGAGCAAGCCCTTTCACTTCTCCAGTATTCCAAGGAAGGACAGTCAGATTTGTTTTTCTTTCTCTTCTCTTTCCTTCTTCCTTTCTTTCTTTCTTTCTTTCTTTCTTTCTTTCTTTCTTTCTTTCTTTCTTTCTTTCTTTCTTTCTTTCTTTCTTCTTTCTTTCTCTTTCTTTCTTTCTTCTTTCTTTCTTTCTTTCTTTCTTTCTTTCTTTCTTTCTTCTTTCTTTCTTTCTCTCTCCCTTCCTTCCTTCCTTCCTTCCTTCCTTTCTTTCTTTCTTTTGTTTCATATTTTACTTGCAGAATGTGTAAAGCCCCAGGAGTTTAATCCAAATATAATTCAAACTTCTGTATTGTATTCTTTCTCCCAAGCTACTCAAGACCAAAGTACAAAATAACACATGAGAACAATTTTCTTTTTCCCCTTTTCAAAGGAACAATAAATGCCCTGGTAATCATCAGACTCTGAAAAACACCTTAACTATTAAGTATGTGTTTGGGGAGGTGGTAACAGAAAGAGGGTGACTTGAATCCGGGTTGTTAGTGGAAGCTCTTGGAAATCATATGCTTCCCTGGGTAGAGATTAGGGTAACAGATCTGTTACAAGCTTCACTACCATAACTGGAAAATAGCTTCGGTGTTTTTGAGAGTCTGGGGGTGGAGCATCTCTACAAAGCTAGACAGACAAATTCCCAAGAAGCCACGCCCTCAAGGCAGATCCCAGGAGCCCCTTCTGCTTCAAGCCTCCAGAGAAACCCACCTCTCCAGAAGCAATTAGTGCTTCTAGACTTTATAGAAAAACACAAATGTAAATCATTCATCTCTGCTTGTCCAAACAGTATAGTTTTGACAAGAAATCTCTGACTTGAGTTCTGAACCCAATATAGATTTTGGCAACTGATTTAAGTATTTCATTAATTTTTTTCTCAATTGTCATAGTCAAATGACCCCTTTTCCTATTCCTATGTTTACTAAACTATCTTAAAAAAAAACTTTTATTGTTTTTCTCTTGTCAGGTTAAACTTTCTCTCTTCATTCTTTTGCTAACCATCTCTGTCCTCAGAACCATATCCTATGAAATAATGAAAATGACTATTCTGTATGTAGTACTAATTAAGTGTTGAAAGTTATACTAGGAGTTAACAAACCTGGCTTCCTTTAATCTGCATAGCAAAACTTGTAGGAACTATTACCAGTGTAATTTGTAGTTTGTAGTTTGAGGACAGTGTCGCGACCTGCCTGGGCTCACACAGGGGCCAGGGGCACTGAGATAACACAGGCTTGTCTGACCACTAACTGTTACCCCGAAAGGGGAAAGGAAAAGACACCACTTCTTGCCTTACCTGAAAGGTAAGAATTCAAATGGGAGATGGAGCGTTCTGTAGCGAAAGATATTAAAGGATTTATTTAGCAAAGGGAAAGTGCAGCTCCAAGAATGAGAGATGGGCTGATCCCAGGGCGGAATGGCAATGGTCTCTGTTTGCCCCCTTCTCTTACACCCTCGCTTGAGGGGGTCTCTTGATTGATTGATGGCTCTTGTCCCTGGAGGGCTTAGTCATGTTTGTCCCCTTTTGCACATTCCTTTACCCATGATGCACACAGAAAAACCTAGAAGGGGGCCTAAACTGCAATGCTAACTGTGTTACAGTGAGCATTGGGTCTTGTCTGGTTAGGTCCTTGTCACAACTGTACAGTTTCAACTGTCGGGTTCTAACCAGTTTCTTGCTGGCACTCATTTAGAGGAATTAAAGTCCCTTTATGCTGGAGGCTGGTGTATTGCTGTCTTCCAGACCATCTTCCTCTCCTCCACCTTATCTGCTCTATGCCCCCACTTATCTGTCTAACATAAGTATGCTACACTCTGCTCATCTGCCGACTTTCACAGTGCAGGGAAGCAGGAGGTGGTCCCTCCAAGTGTGCCCTTTGACATAAAGGTTATTTTGAACTGATAATAAATTTTAAGAAATTGCAGATACAGAAGTTCTGAAAACAGAGCAAAAGTTCCCTTCTGTAAGGGAAAGCAACATTTGTAAAAGAAATTTATATTAGAAAGGAGACTTGTACCAGAAGAGATTCATTACCAGAGATAACTTTTACACTTGAGAGACTTATCTGCAGGCCAGGGCAACCTTTGTTTACCAAACATTTCATCTGCTCACTTTCCAGGTGAATTGTCTTTCTTGCCTTGATGTTCCAGGCTCCTGCCCCTTTCCTTAGCTCAAGAATTACAAGTCTCAATTGTCCAGCCTCCATTTCAGTCTCATATCTTTGTGGGGATTCCGTACATAATTAAATCTTTTTTCTTCTGTTAATCTGGCCTTTCTTACAGGGGGAGTCTCACCCAAGAACTGGGAAGACTACAAGGAAAATTATTTTTCCTCCCCTACAACTCATACTTTTGTCTCTGAGACTTTTGCCTAATCTTGAAAAATATTTTCTATAAATCATTGCAACAACTGTAACCCAGAGGAAAGCTACAGGGGGCAAGCAAGAGCATTCACTTTGTGTGGCTGCAAGCAAATTAAGACTGTAGACCACTGTCACAAGACAAAAACAACATTGTCAAATTATTAGTTGCTTCAGAACTGCCTGTACTGGCAAAGGATTAAACTGCCTCAAAATTTCCTACACCGTTCTGACAGCTCTTATTATTTAAATATCCTTAGAATTCATGGGAGCTAAAGGGGACAGTGAAAACTCAAACACAGTTTGTACTAAAGAAAAACTACCCAAATAAACACACTATTCCCACCCCCTCCATCAGCTTGAAGTAAAACAGTCACAAATCATCTTGAAAAGTTTACTTCAAACAGAGTTGAGGGATCAACTCCCAGCATGCGTTTTCAACCATGCAAAGATTACAAACAGGATGGAGACAATTTTGCTGTGAATTTTCACTAGTTGATGGGTTACAGTCTGCTTCAATTATTTGAGAATGAGAGATAAAGGGAAGAAATATGCCATTGCTCCTACAGGGATATATATAACACACACTCTCTCTCAGAATAAATAAATAAAGAAATAAAAGCCTAAATACCACTAGATGTGGAAGGAAAAGAGCAATGTGATGTTTGTATAAGACATTTTAAGGGGAAAATCCAGATTTTAGGTTGAGCAATTCTGTAAGGATACCTATAAAATATGATAAATAATGATGTCCTTAAGTCTATAGTTTACAACTGGAAAGCCAATAATGTGCCTCTGGTAGATCTAGTTACATGGCTAATGGTGAGACAGGAGGGGAAGGGGCAAGGCACAACCATTAAAAGAATGACAGACCAATTAGCACCAAGATGGCGGAAAATTCAACTCCCAGTAGACTTTGAGCTTTAATGTACGCTCATTGTAATACAACAGCTGCTAAATGGCCCTCCCACACGTGCCAGGACAGTTTCAAGGCTGCACATAAAAGGTCAAAAAGCAGGTGATGGCCTAATTCCCAGCCCCTTCCTCAAAGTAATTGGAATAACCCTCCCACTTGTTAGCATATGAAGTTACCGAGCCCATAAAACCTAACAACTCCTTTCTCTTTCTCTTGCCCTTTGAGATGGCCCTCACTGTCTATAAAGTATCTACTTCCACTTTAAACTAAATATCCACCCTCATGCCTCATGGCCTTTCCGGACTTCTGAGATGACCTGCCTTCTGTCTATGAAGTGTGTCTCTCTCTGAATAAATCTACCTCCATCTACTACCGCTCACTCTTGAATTCTTTCCTATCTGAAGCCAAGGACCCTGACTTGATGGGGCATGTCCCAGGGCCTCACCTGGGGCCTGGCATGACCATCCTCTCTTGCCCCATTTTTCCTGTATCAGTGGTAATATGAGATGCCTGATAAGATTCAAATGAAATTACAATTTACTAAACAAAGTTTCATAATGACCACATGATTGTTTTCTATTATTTCTACTCTATCTCAGAGGAATTGTAAGACAGGTGGAGAATCTTGAGAACCTCTGGAATCTTTATATCTGCAATCGCACCTTCAGATAAAAAATTGGAGGAGGAACAAACATTCCATTATGTATTCTGTCTCCATCACTAACAGTCAGTAACCTTAAGTAAGATATTTAATGTTTCTGGGTCACTTTTCAACCATCACGATTCTATGCTACAATCTCCACTTTTACAGATCCCTTGGTACTTACTGGGTAGGAAGCTCAGTGACTTACACAGCATCCCAGAGTCACCTCAGCAGCTGGCTCTGTGTACCCAGCTTAACCTCATGCTATGGCCTGAAGTTTACTTTCAGGCTGAGAGAATAGAATGTGTCACTAATTTCAGTGGCTAACAATGATGTCAACTTTTCCATCTGCAACTTCGGTATCCACAACTCAAACTTTTCAATTTCAGGACTTTATGCAAAAACTATTAAGACCCTCCTAAATAATTAATATCCAACATATCTAAAGATCTCATGCAACTCAATATCAAAAACCCCCAAATATCCTGATTAAAAAATAGGAAGAACTGAATAGACATTTTCCCAAAGACAAGGCCAACAGGCACATGAAAATATACTCAACATCACTAATCACCAGGGAAATGCAAATCAAAACTGCAATGAGATATCACTTCACACGTGTCAGAATGGCTATCATCAAAAAGAACACAAACAATAAATGCTGGAGAAGGTGTGGAGTAAAGGGAACCCTCCTACACTGTTGGGGGAATGTAAATTGCGGCAGCCCCTGTGGAAAACAGTATGGAGGTTTCTCAAAAAACTAAAAATAAAACTACCATGTGACCCAGCAGTTCCACTCCTGGGTATATATCTCAAAAAAAAAAAAAAAAAAAACCAAAAAACACTAATTCAAAAAGATACGTGCACTCCAATATTCATAGCGGCATTATTTACAATTGCCAAGCTATGGAAGCAACCTAAGTGTCTACCAACAGATGATTGGATAAAGAAGATGTGAGATAGATACACACACACACATACACACGCACACACACACTGGAATACTACTTAACCATAAAAAAGAATAAAATTTTACCATTTGCAGCAACTTGGATAGACTTGAAGGACATTATGCTACTGAAATAAGTCAGACAGAAAAAGATCAATATTGTATGATAACACTCATATGTGGAATCTAAAAAAATGCAATATATTAGTGAATATAACAAAAAGGAAATAGACTCACAGATATAGAGAACAAACTAGTAGTTACCAGTGGGGAGAGGGAAGGGGGAGGGGCAATATATGGGTAAAGGGTAAGAGATACAAACTATTAGATATAAAATAAGCTACAAGGATATACTGTACCACATGGGGAATATAGCCAATATTTTACAATAACTATAAATGGAGCATAACATTTAAAAATTGTGAATCATTATTTTGTACACCTGTAACCTATAAAATATTGTACCGCAACTATACTTCAATAAAAAAGAACTCCCCCCAAATATTGTATTACATGGATTATATCTATCAGAATTTACCTTGTTGGAAATTAAAACTGAGAACTTTTAAAATTATGTATTTATTAATTTGCTTTAAAATAAAAAGCCCATTATATAAATGACATACTTTGAAAAATAGTTTTCCAATCCAAAATAAAATTCCAGTGAGAAAAAGGTAAAGGAGAGTTTTACAAATCTGTGTAACATCTGGCTCAATAGGGAACAGCTGGATTCTCACATCTGCTTCTTTATTCAGTCTGTTCTAATATTACCCATGGAGCCTCTGGAAAATGCCACGCTGAACTCACGAAAGAATGAGAGTGAAAAAGAAACATAACTTCTTAGTATTACATGGAAATGCTTTGACCTCTCAGAGCTTCTGAAAGGGGTTTTGGAGACCCCAAGAGTCCCAGACTTCACCTTGTAACTGCTACTCTATATGAAGGAATATGTACTCTAAATTGTAAGGATTTGCCATATATGTATATATATAAATAACATACATAATAATATATATATATAAATATTTTTAAACAAAAGAATTATATAGTTATGTTCATTATGAATAAAAATCACTATCAGTAAATTTGTTTTCTGAATTGAGCCTTAGAATAACAATGGAAGCAAGACCGAACACTTACAAAGGACTCCTGATATCCAGCACTGTGCTAAGACCTTTGCAAATATCATCTCATTGACTCCTCAAAACAATCCTAGAAGACTGTGCCACTAATATTATTGTACCACTTAACACGTGAAACTGGGCCTTGAGGGGGCATAAGTGACCTGCCCATGGTTACACCACTGGCAAACTTTAGGCTTGACTTTTGAGCTAAGACCACAGTAGGTCTTAATCAGGACACATTGTTTCACCTTCAGAAAAGGTCACTCAGCACTGAAATCAGTATCGCATGTAATCCTCACAAATGTCCTGCAATCCTCACTTTACAGATGAGCAGCCTATGCACTGTGGTTGCTGCTTCTCCTTCTGTGCCATTGGCCGTTGGTCTCCCATGTGGGGTTGGTATAATTCAGAGACCATTCCAGTAGTTCACAGGTTGGGGGAGAAGGAACCCTCACACTTATTTTTATCTTTACCTAAAAAATGAGAAAAAATTCAGCTTTTAAAATATTTAATACATAGATTGATGTTTGCCCTTCACTGAGCCATAAGTGAGATGTGAAATGGGTCCCGAGGAAAGAGTGGTGATCTTCAACAGAGGATGCTGCTTTCAGCAAAGATGAAGCACAGATGACAAGTGCCCAGTCAAATTTCACAAATTCATTATTCTTTTTATTTTACATAAAGTAATACAGAAAGGACAAGTGATTTACAAAGATTTCCATGAGAAATAAAACAGACCAGTATGATTTAGCAAACTGAAGCAAATACACATAATCCAGACACAAATAAATAAGAAGGTGGCAGAACTTTTTTTGAATTATTACTAGCATTTTATTAACAATGTTCCATGACTTTTAAACAGATCTGTTTAAGCAATGCTGGAAATAAGTTGGCCAAAATATTTGAAGTTACCAAAAGAATATCTGGACTGTGGGTTTTCATCATCACTGTTAGTGATGAATCGTGCAAAGTGAATATCATGCAAATGATAAGATGAAGCAGTTGTGGTTAGCAAGGCACTATCAAATATTATCTATTTCATCTTTAAAATGTTCTTCTGTAATTCTAGTTTTGTTGTACATTTTATAATATGTACAATTTATTAAAACAGTGGTAGAAGAATGTAGTTCATTCATAATATGCACATTGTCAACAATTTCTATTCATAGAAGACCTTGATCAAAATGGTTTGGAGAATTCTGCACTATGTTTTACTACCTCTGGGGGTACTTATCTCTGTAGTGAAGCTCCAGACTCTTTGAGGCTCTAATAGTCTATTATTTTAATTTTTGGCCAAGTATATTGAGTTTTCAAGTATGGGTCTGAATTGAGTGGAAGAAAAAAAATTATTTAATTCTATTAGTTATTGTAACACAGAAAAGCACAGAAAGTGATTTGTGATCCAATACATTCATACAACATTACTTAGCAAAAAATTACCGCTCAGGACATGTTAACTGATTTTGAAGTGGCATGTTATCACTTATCAATTGATAACATTTGGTTTGGTATGAGTGCTTACTATCCCATTTCATCTTTTTTGCTTGTTTGTTAGTAATACCCTAAATTTCCCACGTAAGCCATCCTTCCCCAGGACTCAGCTTAAGGCTCAGAGAAGAGTGTGTCATCTATGCCTGAATCAAGTGGAGCGTTCCATCAGCTTAACTGCGTGACTCAGCTCAGATCAATGGGGGTCTTGAAATTCTACTGCCCTTGCACTCAGAAGGATAGAGTGATGCAGCTGCTGGCAGGTGTTGTGCTATCACATGGACCCTGGATTGAAGCCAGTGGAGAGAAGAAGAGCAGAAGAACAGAAAAAAAATCCAACCAATATAGTAGCAAAGTTACTACATGTGACTTCTTTTATATTCAGTGTTACTCAAACTTGAGAACAAGTATGTTCTGGGGGGAGGGTATAGCTCAGTGGTAGAGTGTGTGCCTAGCATGCGTGAGGTCCTGGGTTCAATCCCCAGTACTTCCATTAAAAAAAAAGTAAATAAACCTAATTACCTCCCCCACAAAAAAAAAAATCACCCCCTCTCCAATAAAGAATAAACATATTCTCAAGACCTTGCTTCGTGAAGGATCCAAAATTGACTAATGTTAAACTTTTTAAGAAAGTAAGTCTTTTCTTCCCCCAGATTCAGGGCATATTTGCAGTGGGAACAGTCCTCCAGTGCTGGCAAGAGATTTCTTGGCACACAAAGTCTTCAAATTGGTCTGTAATCTCACAGAGAAAGAAATACCTGTGTGTTTTGGATGGAGTGTTTTATCACTCACATGGACAGTGACTATAAACTTTTACATTTCTCTCTAAGGGAAAGAAAGGGCAAGGGAAAAGTGTTTCTAGCCAAATCTGAACTGAAAAACAACAAAAAAGCCAAGGAGCAAGCAGAATGATAGAAAAATCAAGAATAGTCTCCTATATTTTCAAATGCCCAGAATTCCATTAACCAGAATGTTCCACTAATCAGCATAGCTACTGAACCAAGTGCTGGAATTATTATTTTATGTAATGACAATCCTGAACCACTACTGTAAGATCCCATCATGTATCAGACTGACTTTGGCTCTGATGACTTCCGTTGAAGCACTCCTGACTTACATCCCAATAATACACTCCTACAGAATGGGTGTCTACTCCTGGACCTTTCTCAGCATAGTCATAGAAAAAAAAAAAAAATCAGAAGGGAAAGAACACAAGGACCAGGGTAGGCAGATGGGGATGGTGAGTGTGAAGAACTAGCACAGAAATCTTGAGTGCATGCAACCTACTTAGACACAACCTGAAATAATAGCAGTGATTTCCTCTGGAGGACAAAAAATACTCAAAGAATTACCAGGTGCTGGCAGAAGAGGTGTGAGGCAAGCTGTGAAAATAGCACATTTACAGGGGGGTTGTTGTGATTTACAATCTTAATGAAGCATATTTTCTGCCTTCATGAAATAAGAGCCAGATGTGCTGTTATTCCCACAGTTGAACAACTTTTTTTATGAAACCTAGAATAAATAAAATGCATCTAATTCATTTATGATCAAAACAAAGCCATCCTATTAAAAGAATGCTTATTTTCTCTAGTGGGGTTTCTTCTTCTTTGTCAATATTTGTTATTCCAATCAGGTAATTAAGTGATTGTGGTACACCCAAGTAAATATATTTTGTTAGCTCTATCAATTAGGTGATAATTTATTTAATGTTCCCATAAAGGAGCCTGTCTCATACTCCCCTTACACATTGCAGTTATGTCTATCAGTGTTACCACCTATTCTGTAATTACTTGCTGCATTTCTCTTTCTCTGACTCCAACTGGGCTATGAACGCCATGAGGTATGGATTCATTATGAGCAGGGCTAATACTTATTGAGTGTTCAGTTATGTGCCAGGTCTTATTTTGTGTCAGATCAATCATTTAACTTATCCTCACAAAACCTTATGATGTTGATACTATCAGTATTCTCATTTTAGCAGTAAGGAAATTTAAACTCGGAGACATTCATTTGTTTGACTTCACAAAGGAAGCTAGGAAGTAGAAGATCTAAGATATGAACCCAGGCAACTTGACCCCAATGGTCTTGCTCTTAATCACAATGCTGTGTTGGCAATGAAGTCTCTGTGTTGATTACAACCAAGAATATTAAGAGTTAATGTTTACTGTATGCTTATTATGTACTGGGAAAGTACACCAAGCCCTTTATATTTATTAATTTAGTTTTTTACAATGCTATGAGGTGAATACTAATATTATCCCTATTTTATAGATGAGGAAACAAAGAGAGGACAAATGACAGAGCCAGAATTAGAACCCTGGCTATCTGGCTCTGGAGTTTTCAACCCCTTATAATTCTATGATATGATACTATCACACCGCTAGGATGCTGGGATCCATAACAGGTTAGTTTTACCTCTAGACACCAGGACTATGAAGAGTTCCTAGGATATTTAAGGTTGGCGCATGCTGTGAGCTCCTCCTATAGTAACTCAGCCTGTGCAGTGCTGACATCATATATTATCACACTTAGTCCTAACTGTACCCCAATGGGAAAGATATAAGCACCCGCATTTACAGGTGAGGCTCAGCAGTTGCTGAGAGTTGAGCGCTATCCACCTGAGTTTCTTGGTAAACAAGAGAAGTGAAAAACAAAAATGGATATGGTTGTCATTGCCTAATAAAGGAAAATACATCTGAAAAGATACATATTTTTTTCTTGACTCTGAATTTAAGAAAAATATCTTTAAAAGAAATATGTTTTTCTTTCCCATACTACCAGGCTTAGGGACAGTTCAGAGATGGGGAACAATCCAACAGTATTAGAAACTCAGATTTCCACAGGTTTTATCATTCTGACTTCAGGGTTTCCAACTTTCCCCTCTTCGTGAGGATGCTAGGCAGTTCAAAATTTTGTCATCTTCTGCTACTGTTCTTCCAAAGGCACTTCTGGTCTTGTTACTAGTTTTCATTCATTCAATCAACAATTATTAATTGAGCATCTACTATGTGCCAGGAAATTTCCTGGTACTAGGGATTAAAAATAAGTGAACAGCATGCATGGCTCCTGCTCTGTTGGAATTTATACCTTGACAATGGCTAATGGCTGGACAGAGGGACATTTGAGTGACATTGTTCTGTCTCACCCTCATCCAAGTGTTGCTTGTATGTGGTGCTCAAATCCAAACTTTGCTTGTTTATATTCCAACAAGTAGAAACAAGTGAGAACTGTCTTCACCTCCCCAGCGTGTGCTTGTTTTACTTTTTAGATTCCACATATAAGTGATATCACACAGTACTGGTCTTTCTCTGTGTGACTTTTTTGACTTAGAATAGTGTAGTATAGTATAGTATAGTATAGTATAGTATAGTATAGTATAGTATAGTATAGTATAACGCCCTCCAAATTCATCCAAGTTGCTGCAAATGGCAAACATATATTTGCTGTTGAATGAACAGAAAATGTGTATGATCTAGAAAGTAACCATTGAGTTAGAAGGGCTGGCAGTTTCTCCTGATAGTATATTTTACCAAATCCTTGTCCAGACACAGGGCTAATTTTACTCCATACTTGTTCATCGGCTAGGTAAAATCCTCCTGGTCTTTCCTCATTCAAAGGAATAAACCAGAAATAAATGTAAAATGCTCAGAATAAAGTCAATGAAATATTTAAGAAATGTAATTCTGTTTAATTTTTATTATCCTGAAAGATTTTGACACTGCTTTAAAATCTGCTATCTGAAGTTTTCAGAAAGATTCCCATAAAACACAAAACATTTCTCTCAACTTAAAGGGCAGAATTTATTTTCAGGAAGAACTTTTTACAAGCATGGGCCTGGGTTCTAATAGATTCTTGAACAGGAACGAGTGTGAATGCCAACAGACCTTGACCCTTGGTTTTCTTCAATCCTTTGATCATGTTCTGTGATCATTGTTCTGTGATTTTATTCCAAGTAATTTTGTTTTGACAACTTTTCATGTTCTAACATACAGACTTCATTAGCTGGGCTAGTTCTGGTAACTCTTAACTTTTTTCACCCCTACTTTAACAAGTATGGCAAGTGATGTTCCAATTTGAGACACAGTCTTACGGAGATGCTTATGGCTATGTATAATTCTCAAAGGATAACTAAAGATGTCACCCCTTCCTTCTCTTTCAGGAAAGCATATATGCTATAGACTGAATTTTTGTGTCCCCCGCAAAGTTTATATGTTGAAGCCCTAATGCCCAATGAGATGATAATTGGAGATGGGGCCTTTGGGAGATAAGTAGGTCAGAGGATTGAGCCCTCATGAATAGGATCAGTATCTTTAAAAGAAAAGACATGACAGAGATGATGTCTCTCTCGCTCTCAGCCATGTGAGGATACAACCAGAAGACCGCTATCTACAAGCCAACAAGTGGACTTTCACTAGCCACTGAGTCTGCTGGCACCTTGATTTTGGACTTCTGTCTTCCAGAACTGCGAGAAATAATACTTGTTGCTCAAGTCACCTACTCTGTGGTATTTGTTAAAGCAGCTGGAGCTGATATACTAAAGAATTTTGGTGGGAATAACTTAGGGACAAACTTGAATGATTTCTAATTATAAAAAGTTCTCCAGGCCCACCCATGTTGCTGCAAATGGCATTATCGTCATTCTACGTGATGTAAGCCAGAAAAAGAAAGAAAAATACCATATTATATCACTCATATGTGGAATCTAAAAAAAAAAAAAAAAGGCACAAATGAACTTATTTATAAAACAGAAACAGACTCACAGACATAGAAAACAAACTTATGGTTACCAGGGGGGAAAGGTGGTGGGAAAGGATAAACTGGGAGTTCGAGATTTGCAGATACTACTGTACATAAAATAGATAAATAACAAGTTTCTACTGTACAGCACAGGGAACTATATTCAATATCTTGTAGTAACCTATAATGAAAAAGAATATGAAAAGGAATTTATGTATATATAACTGTAATATTATGCTGTGCACCAGAAATTGACACAGCATCGTAAACTGACTATACTTCAATAAAATAAATAAATACATTTTAAAAATCCTCTAAAATTTTGGCCTCATTCATTATTAGTAGAAAATTACTTACAACACACTGATGTGAGAAAAAATGTGACTGAATTGTTAATCTAATTTACATAATGTATTAATCAGGGTTTTCCAGAGAAACAGAACTAATAGGATACATCCAAGTAAATGGAAAGAGATTTATTATGAGGCATTGACGAACATGGTCATGGAGGCTGAGAAGTTCATGATCTGCCATCTGCAAACTGGAGGCCCAGAAAAGCTGGCGATGAAGTTCTAGCCCAGATTCAAAGGCCTGAGAACCAGAAGAGCCAATGATATAAGTCCCAGTTCAAGTCCCATCACCTACTTAAGGACATCTTTGTTGCTTCCAAGATTGGGCATTTATGAATAAAGCTGCTACAAACATCTGTTTATAACCTCTGTGCATTTTGTGTGTGTGTGTGTGTGTTCATATAAATTTTCAACTCATTTGGGTAAATACCAAGGAGTGCAGTTGCTGGATCATATAGGAAGAGTGTGCTTAGTTTTGTGAGAAAGAGTTAAACTGTCTTCCAAAGTGGCTGATCCACTTTGCATTCCCACCAGCAATGAACAAGACTTCCGGTCACCCCACACCGTCACCAGCATTTGATGGTGTTCATGGTTTGGATTTTGACCTTTGCAATAGGTGCATAGTGGTATCTCTTTGTTGTCATAGTCTGCATTTCCCTGGTGACATATGATATGAAACATCTTTTCATACGCTTTTGCCATCTGTATATCTTCTCTGGTAAGATGTCTGTTAAGGTCATTGACCAGTTTCTTAAATTGGGGTATTTATTTTCTTATTGTCAAAGTTTAAACAGTTCTTTGTATATTTTGGATAACAGTTTTTTCAGCTATATCTTTTTGCAAATATTTTTTCCCAGTCTGTGGCTTATCTTTTCATTCTCTTGACAGTGTCCTTCACAAAGAAGAAAAGTTTGATTTTAATAGAATACAGTATATTAATTGTTTTGTTCAAAGATCAGGACTTTGGTGTTTTATCTAAAAAGTCATCACCAAACCCAAAGTCATCTAGATTTTCTCCTATGTTGTTTCCTAGGAGCATTATTGTTTCATGTTTTACATTTAAGTCTATGATCCTTTGTGGGTTAACTTTTGTGAAGGGCTGAAGTTTGTGTCTAGATTCTTTTTTTTTTTTTTTTTTTTTTTTTGCATGTGAATATATAGTTGTTCCAACACTATTTGTTGAAAAGTCTATTTTTTACCCATTGTATGGCCTTTGATCCTTTGTCAAAGACTGGTTGACTATATTTATGTGAGTCTATTTCTGGCTCCCTATTTTGTACCATTGATCTATTTCTGCATTCTTTCACCAATACCACAAGGTCCTGATTACTGTAGCTTTTCCGTGAGTCTTGGAGTCAAGTAGGGTCAGTCCTCCAACACTGTTCTTTTCCTTCAATACTTTGCTGGCTATTCTGGGTCTTCTGCCTTACCAAATAAACTTTAGAATCAGTTTGTCAATATCCACAAAATAACTTCCTGTGATTTTAATTGAAATTGTATTGAATCCATAAATCATGTTGAGATGAACTAATATCTTGAGCAATATTGGGTCTTCCTGTCCATAAACATGGAATAGCTCTCCACTTACTTCATTTTTAAAAATTTCATTCATTTCACTATGCACAGTGAAAGCATCTAACACTCAATAAATATTGCACTCAATACATGTTCAACTGAATATATACGTAGGTAGGTTAGGCAGATATATAAATATAAATGTATAGATATATCTTTAAAAAATCACTGAGAACTCTTAGCCCCTTGAGAACCACACTGATACTCCATTTTTTTTAACACTTTATAGTCATTTTACAATGTTGTGTCAAATTCCAGTGTAGAGCACAATTTTTCAGTTATACATGGACATACATATATTCATTGTCTCATTTTTTTTTTTTTTGCTGTGAGCTACCACAAGATCTTGTATATATTTCCCTGTGCTATACAGTATAATCTTATTTATCTATTCTACATTTTGAAATCCTGGTCTGTCCCTTCCCACCCACCTCCCCCTTAACCACAAGTTTGTATTCTATGTTTATGAGTCTGTTTCTGTTTTGTATTTCTGTTCTTATTTTTTTTTTTTTTAGATTCCACAGATGAGTGATATCATATGGTATTTTTCTTTCTCTTTCTGGCTTACTTCACTTAGAATGACATTCTCCGGGGACATCCATGTTGCTGCAAATGGTATTATGTTGTCATAGTATTCCATTGTATAAATATACCACATCTTCTTTATCCAGTCATCTGTTGATGGACATTTAGGCTTTTTCCACATCTTGGCTATTGTAAATAGTGCTGCTATGAACATTGGGGTGCAGGTGTCATTTTGAAGTAGGGTCCTTTCTGGATATATGTCCAGGAGTGGGATTTCGGGGTCATATGGTAAGTTTATTCCTAGGCTTTTGAGGAATCTCCATACTGTTTTCCACAGTGGCTGTACCAAACTGCATTCCCACCAGCAGTGTAGGAGTGTTCCCCTTTCTCCACAGCCTCTCCAGCATTTGTGGATTTTTGAATGATGGCCATTCTGACTAGTGTGAGGTGATAGCTCATTGTAGTTCTGATTTTCATTTCTCTGATAATCAGTGACATTGCTGATGCTCCATTCTTAATCTTTCCTGAACACACTTTAAAACTAAATGCTCAACCCAGAACACTAAAAGATCACCAACAACATCCAAACAACCAAAAGATGTTATTAACAAAAAGCCAAAACATTTTGGAGGTTCTTCCCTCCAAACTTGAACTAGATTCTTCTGATAATCTGCTAACATCTGTTATTTTCACAGTTGGTTAGTACAGGCTGTTGGGTTTGGGGGAGTTTTTGTCTGTTTGATTGCTTTTTAATTTTTTTCTCCTAAGTTTTATTGTTCATTTAATTTATGAGAATCCTAGGAGAATAGCTTGGAAAATAATTATTTGCTGAATAAATATCACAAATATATTATTCTGTTTGCTTTAAAAGTGATTCCATAATAACTCACTAGACTCAACAGGTGTCTGGCTTCCAATCAATTCTACATGGTACATAGGCAGAGAGAAGAGCATCTTACAGGCTTTTTGTGAGCTACTTAAACTGTTTTTTGCCCCCTATTTCACTGAGTCCATAACATTGACTTCAGTTGTTACCATAGTGGAAATTAACTTCCAAATGGAATTAGTCTAGGGTCCTTCGATAGATTGGAAATGATGTAAGCTCCTTGAGGGCAAGAATCAACTCATTTTGCATTTGCTCACACATCTTCTCCTCCCCCATCTTCTTTCTGTGGCCTTGAACACAGTTATTTAAAAAATGCTTTCTGAGTAATTGCCTGAAGTAATTATTCATGTGGTCTTTATAAAAGCAAGATATGACCAGAATAACTTTCAGTATCTTTGAAACTGTTGTAAATTTCAAGTGAAGTGGGCTTTATTACTCATCTCATAAAAAGACATCTGATGTTAAATTTATCCATTAAGGAATGAGGACTTAAAAAATAGCTCAATTATATTAAAATATTGGGCAACCTTCATATTCAACAGAAATACTAAACCAGCTATTAATGCAATGACTCTCTTTGATTGCACCTACACTCATTTTGACTATCACTATGGAAACCAGGGAACTGTCCTTAGTGAAACATAATAGAGACTTTAAAAATAAATTTTAGCATCACCTGCAAATAATAGGCTCCAAATGAAAAGCTCTAGAAGCTATTTTTCTCTCCATTAGAGTCCTAAACATAATTAGTGTAATTCAGTTACCTAACAAAGAGCAGTGAGCTGCTTTTGAATAAAGAAATTTATTCTCAATATTTTTTTTTGGTTGGAAGAACTGTGAACAGCATGCTTTTTTCCCCTTCTGTTTGTCTTTCTGTTTATTCTGAACTAAGATGGACAAAGAAGAGAATACACTGTAATACGAGGAGTTCAAGTTATCCCAAACTTGGTTCACACAGGAAATGCTAGAAGTCTCATGAGAAAATTGGTTATATTTATAGAAGAAAAAGCATTTGGGAATAAATTTTATATCAGTTGATTTTCTTGTTTAGAATTACACTGCATTGCTGAGAAGACTGAGTCCATCTGTTTGAGGGACATGGATGGGAATTTGGTTCCATCCAGCACTGGTTGTAGGTTGTAGCGAACTACTCGGTTGCTTGAGGGAGAGTCTGTATTCTGGTTGTCATTCTATTTTAAGCCTCTAACTGGAGGATATAGGATAAGTGTTCGTGTCTACTGAATATTCAAAGAAAAGGCAAGTGAATATAAACAAATAAATGAAGGAAGCTAAATTATCAGTATACGCCCAATGACAAAGCTCAGTTCATCTAGCACTTGAAAAGGATTTCACGGTTACAGAGAAAAGACAAGAAATGAAAGGATATGATGCTGTCTTAGTTTGTGATGAACTAACCCACTCCCTTATTATTCATGGCTGCACCAAGGATACTTTGGAAAAATAATGAGTTTTAATCCACATATCCCCAAAATTGGACCTAAGTGGTCTAAGGTATGACCCAGTCATTTCTTTGAGCAAAAGACTTGCATGTCTTCTCATCCCAAAGTTCTTACTTAGACCAAAAGGCCCAACCCAACAGCTTCAAAGAATAAGAAACAAGAAACAATGGCCAGTCCACTAGCCAGGATCTGCTTCTAATGTTGCAATACTTTCTCAGGGTTCACAGGGGTCCTCTAATCCCGATAGAACACTCAAATGTGCTATTTTATTCCAAAGTAGGTTGAAATTCCCACGTAGAATTGTTCTTAGTGCTTAGCTCCTGTACTGCAAACACAGTCACTGTATCCCAGGCAGGCTGAGTCCTGTGCAGCACAGCACTCCTTCAGTACCCTCTCTGGACCTGAGGCCTGTACCTGGAGCTCAGGTCAGTCCAGAAAAGAGCCTTTCCTGTGATGAGTTTCTTCTTTGGGCCCCTGTCAATCTTAGCTACCAACTGCCTCTCTCAGGAACATACCAGTCCATCGAACATTCTCAAAGCACTCTGAACCTCACTGGAAAGGCTTTGAGATCTGCATGTTTTCCTTTGAAATGGCTCTTTGGCCCCCAAGAAAAGCCAAATGTTCGAATTCATGTTTATGGAATGTACTTAATTTCACCCACCACCAGCATTTATATCCCACATCCTTGCAAAAGTACGACATTATTCTCTTACTCTTAGTATATTTGCCTTATCTTTTCTTTTTCAAATTTAAAGGACCATTTGTTGACTATCACTGAACAAATAAAATCTATGGAAAATGTGATTTAATTTCTACAGCTCTCAAAATAGAGGCTGTTAGCAGCTTTTAAGTGGTAATTCACTCACATAAAAGACAACAAAATAAAACCAGTCCAGAAGACTACAAAATTTGAAAAGTTCTCTGCTATGACTTGGCACGAATATAACCAATTTATCAACTGCTAAAGCTTTATTGCAGCATGATTCTATTTTCAGAAGAGAAAAAGTTGTTCTCTTACTTGTTTCAATTTGGGCAAAAAATTTTCTATTATAGATGTAGGAATGCAATTGTCAAAAAAACCCACCCTTATTTCTGAGAAAGCTGTGTTCATGTCATTTTATGACACAGTCAGAAAACTTGAGAGTAGATTTGCATTTTTTCACTTCACTTTTAAATGATTTTATGTACATAAAATTTAACATTGCGTAACAATGTTGGTAAGTTGCTTGTAACTGTATTTGATCGTTTTTCGCCATGGACTTCTATCTGCTTTAATTAATTGGCTGAAGTGAAAAATAGTACCAATTACCAACTGTATTTGGCCCTTGAAGTCTTGCATTTAGATGAGTGGCTATTATGTCAATTAAATAATAAATAACTAGGGGCCCCATTATCCTTCTATTTAAAAAAATCTGTAAGGGAACAGAAAACTACCATTCTGGTTTATAAAAGCACCAAGAGCTCAAAGCAGACAGGCAAAATCTTCTAAATGCCAAAGACACTTTCTGAAACATTTTTTTTTAACATTCTCCCAATTTATAAACTAATGGCTGTGTTCTCAGTTGTGAGTAGAGTGGATTTGCACACAGTGTCTAGCCTGCCCTCCTTCTTGTGGGCCTTTCTATGCAACAGAGGCTAAAAAACTCAAATTCCATTTTGAAGGAGCCCCTGCCGCCAAGGTCCTAGGTGTGATCACTGTTGCCCTGTTGAAAGGCGAGAAACAGGTGGAGATTATGCTTCCTTATTTCTGCTTCTGCTGTTTATAGAGCTGTTTGGTTTTCCCACGGTGGCATTGGCAATGGCGCAAGGCCTGGGGGTTCATGGCGGTTGAGAGGCAGGACTTGAGCATTCATTTTTCCCACATGAGAGGAAGCAGACACTGTGGTCTGCATGACCAGCAGCTTCCTGACTGCAGTGGCTCCTGAGCACAGCATCCTTATTGTTGCAAAGAAGGTTTGGTTCTGGTGCCACTGCTCCCCAGTTTAGCAGGATGCCAGAAGAGTACCCCAAAACAGACCTGGAGTGTGTGTGTGTTTTACTTCGGTGGAAAACCTCATTTAGATTTGGTAATAGATAAGGAACATTAGACTTACTGATTTCTTCTTTTGCAAGAGTATAAATATGGAGACGTGGTTGTGGGATTACATACCTTCAAACTGCTGTTACATGAAATCATGCTACTTATAAGTATTCTTTGACTTTTAGCAGCATTAAGTCATTTATAGAAGTCTGCACAAAAACACAGTAGATGTCGCTCATGATAAGATTAGAGAAGACTTTTCATTCTATTTGTATTCCTTTTTTTTTTTACATATTTCTGTATTGCTTTTATAATAACAGATATCTTTCAAGAGCAAAGTATATAACTGTTTAATATAATGGAGCCAGCTTACCTGTCACACAGCCATCCTGATTATAAATTACTGCCGAATAGCCAAACCTACCATGTGACAATCCAGAGAGATCATTCAGACTTCTCAATGACTCTGAAAGCCAGCTTATACTCTGTAAAAGTCATTTGCCACTTAAAATACTATTTTTTTTGCAACTGAACATTGATGGATGTTATATTAATACCTGGTTAGTATAGATTTGTTGTCAACACTCCATTCCGCTTAGCCTCCTTTTAATTTTGTCTCTGCAGCTGGAAAAAAAAATCAAATTTTATCAGCTTTCATTGGTTCAATGAGCATTTGGATCTTGAAATTGGTATATCTGAAAAATCTTAGTATGCAAATCCCTGAGGGCTATGATGCCCTCAGCCGGTTCCGAATCCTGACTTGCTCATTTCCCCAACTAATAGGGGAGGAGGAGAAAAAAGAACAATGTAGAACTTTTATCCTTCAGGGTGATGGACTAAATCAGAAATGAGCTCAAGAAAAGTTAAAGATTAAATATATATGCTAAAAGGTTAAAAAAAAGATAAAAAGATGAACTGAATTGAAGAATGTTGAAATTTTTAAGAGTTTATTTGAGCAAAATCAGTTCAAATTGGGCAGCATCCAATCTCACAGCTAGAAAGAGCTCCAAAGACACATACAAAATGAGAGATTTGAATAGGCAGAGGGAGCAGGAACAAGGAGCTTACCCTAGGCAAAAAGCAGGCTGGTGTTTCCAAGATTACTGTCCTTTAGGGGATGACAGGGGTCTGTCAGGCAGATTGTGTAACTAGCACTGAATCAGGTAATTCCTGATTGACTGGTTTAAAAGGACTCCACTCCTGGAGCCAAAACTATAATTAAGTCTCTGGTTGGTGCCATCAGACTTTGTAGCATAAGCAAATCCATTTTGGGCCAGTTGTCTTGTTTTTAGCAATATCCTAATTTGGAAATCAAAGAAGCTAAATTAGGCTGAATACATTCTGCTTCTCTGGTTATTTTCCTTTTGAAATTGTTATTTTGATACAATTTTGGCCCAAGTGGTTGGAATTTAGAGCGAAAGATGGGAGGTTTTGATTATAATTTGTGTCCCTTTAGGCAAGAGGTAAAGGGAATCCCAGAGGGCAAGGTGCACAGAGAGAGCTGAGCGAGCTAGAGTCAACCCACCTGCACCAACCTGTTTACAATGGTGACCTGTCTTTTCACTAGCTATGTCCCCATACATTTGACAACTATGGAAGTAATACAAAATAGAAAGCAAAAATTGGTCATTGTTTAAATGCACTTAAATTCTATTCTGGCAGCAATAGAACTCTGCAGTAGCCAAAAAGCTTTTCAGGAGCCCTCAGGAAGTTATAAATCCCCTAATTCAGGTGTTCAGGGAAAAAGACTTTGCTCTTGAGTCCATTAAAGTTTTCTGAATCTTGTTAATGACCACATTCATGCAGCTTCAGCAGATTTTTGGGGGATAAAAGGAGTAAGTAAAAGCAAAATAAAAGGCAATTTGAAACATACTGAGTAAGACATTTACAGCACTTTCTAAAACAGTCCTGCCCAGTAGAACTACAATGTAAACTACAAAAGTAATTTTAAATTTCCCTGTAGCCACATTAAAAATAGGGAAAAAAGAAGCAAGTAAAATTAATTTCAGTGGCATATTTTACTTAATGGTGTATGTCTAAAATGCTATTTGAAATACGTATTCAAAATATTTTGGAATATTATCTTAACATGTAATAAAGACAAAAATTATTAATGTGTTATTTTACTTTCTTTGGTATTAAGTCTTTGAGATTCATGTGTGTTTTATACTTAGGTCATATTTCAATTTGGACTAACCATTTTTCGAGTGTTTAGCAGACACCCATGGCTAGTGGCTTCCCCATTGGCCACTGCAGACCTACAGCATAGAATCCTGGGGTAACGAGCAACGCAAGAGGTTCGTGGTCATCCGGTGTGAGAATGGATACCTGGTTTGACTACTTGAACTGTTTCACTTGGTGAAATGATTTATTCTCACTTTTCTTCTCTGTAAAATCATAATAATATTTCCTTTGAAGGACTTTGTGAATCTGAGACCAGGAAGCACTTCTTTGTCGTCCTGGTTTCTTTCCTCATCCTATTAAAGGATTTTTACACAAAGAAGACATTCAGTGAATCTCATGGAATTGAATAGGATTTGAAAGTATCGTCTCAAATGAGGTGAATTGTTGTGTCAAGGGTTTTGTATCTTCCCTTTTCTGTATATTATTTATTTGGTTTTGTTTCACATTCAAGGGACAATTTTAGGAATACAACAACACAAATCTCTTTCCTATAATGACTTAAATTAGGAGCTTGCTAGCTACAACAATTAGGAGTAGAAAACACACCTGTGTATTGCATAGGTGTGTTTATTTTAAATCTTGAAATAATTTCCTGCTTTTCAGATCTTCAAAATTATTGATGACAATGACGTTTTAGATTTTCCTGTTAAAATATAAGACATCAAATGCAGTACTTGACAATACAAAACATTATTTGGGAAATATTAAATAAAGATAAATAGCATGTGATCCAAATGCAGCAATTTTCAGAGATGTTTTTATCATCTTGGCAAATAAATGTTACAAATGAGTCTTGAACATGAGACAGAACTGTCTTGTCAGAAGCTGAAATTCAGGTGTATAATCAGTGATCAAACGGAAATGTTACGTATCTTGATTGTGGCAGTGCTTTCATGGGAGTATACATCTATCAAAATTCATCAAATTGTATATCTGAAATGTGTGTTTACTGGACAGAAGTTATACCACAATAAAGTCAGTTAAACAGATCAAAATTAGGTAATGAATCACTGATCAGAAAAGAGACCCAATGAATTTCTTAGAATTTCACAGGAAAAGTAAGTCATGCTGAAATGTTGCGATGGTTCAGAACACATGGAAATGTAAAACTTAGGCCTAAGTATAGTGGGTAAAATAAAAGGAAAATGAAAGGGGGGGGGCACATCAAAAAAAAAAAAAAATAGAGGGACTCATAGCTGCCCAAAAAGGAATCATCAGTTGGCTCCAACTCATTGTGGTTTGTTCCAGCCGAACCTGAACTTGAACTGTGGGCGTGGGGCAGTGCTTTGATAAATTCTCTTAAAGAAGACTGAAAAATAGAAATCTGTAGGAATAAGTCATGATAAAAGCATCTACCAGGACAAGTGGGAGGAGGAAATCCAGAATTATTATCTGTGAAAAAAATACAGGAAGCTAAGCTTACCTAAAATTCACCTGCTCTTTCCTCCAGGGGTTTAAAAAAAAAAAAAAAGACCTATAATTAATCAACACCTTATTTTTGCCAAGATAATTTATTTCCAATACTTTGAATGAAATGTAAGAAAAGAAGGCCTTGCTTTAAAAAGCCAAGCATAAAAAAAGTCGAGTTATTTTTAGAGGAATCAGTAATAAACGGAAGTCAGCAAGAATCAGGTCAGTGATAATACAAATCACATACAAGGATTTGATTATAATAAAGATAAAGAGAGCAGTCACTTGAATTACTATTTTTGCAGCATTTGGTATTTTTGAGACATTTGTAATGGCTAATAGGAAACACATTACAAAATGCTTCTTCCATCTAACAAGATTCAAGTCTACATAACCTAACGTTAGGATTACAGATTATCTCTGCAGTTTAGTACTAACCAAATTAAAGTCATCAAAGATTTCCCTGATTCATTAAATATATGATTAATTTTATTCTTAAAATTAGGTCTTTCTTGTAGAAAACACTTTACTGGGGGGGTAATCTTTATTTAAGAATTACCTCCTCACCCTTAAAAATACTTACTGAATGCTTAATTGAGACTTGCACTAGTGTTCCATAAATTTTGATGATTGAATGAATGAAGCATAATTTTAAAATTCAAATCAGCTAATCAAATGGAACAATAACAGAAATGGAGAAAGATTAAAATGTAAGAGCTGGGGTTCAGATTGGACGTTCTTGAGGAAAGAAAACACTGTGCAAAAAAAAAAAAATGCAAACTCTAAATTCAAGTGGTCATTTATTAAATACACTCTCCACACTTCAGATATTATGTAGTCATTCATAAGTAAAATTCTGAAAATAGAAGAAATAGGAGAATTTTGAAATATTATACATAAGAAAAAAACTCCCTCTGCAATTGTTGGGTTATAGTGTGTGTTTTTACTTCCAATGGCTCAACTTAGATAAGGCAGCATGCCTCCCATTTGAGCCCAGTTGCTTCTGACACCTGGAAGTGTGAATCTAAAAGTAGAGTGAGGCATATCTGTTCTTTTTTTTTTTGTTTGTTTTTTTTTTTTGCTATATGTTTCTTTTTAAAAAATTTTTTGGAAGGATAATTAGGTTTATTGACTTATTTATGTATTTTAAGGGAGGTACTGGGGATTGATCCCAGGACCTAGTGCATGCCAAGCACGCACTCTATCACAAACTATACCCTCCCCCCCTTTTCATGTACATTTTACATATTTTATTGCCTTCATTGTAATTGTTGTCCTCAAAATCCATAAGGGCTCTTTATAAACTCTATATCCTAGGTATATTTAGATACCAGGTCATATTCACATACATTCATACATCAATTTAAATTAAATGTGGTTGCCTGTACAAGCACCTAATTAGATATCAAATAAATACTTAAAAATATTAGCTAATCATAAGTACGAGAAAATTGATGTTTTTCAATAAACACTGTGGATTATCTTATAATATTATTAGCCTTCAATTCTAATTCTAGTAGTCTACTAATGATGGCCCCTTAAATTCAGGTTCTGGATACGCACAGTGAACCAAGGGCTTTGCGGTATATTGCATACTCTGGGTCTATAATATAATTTGAATGACAATGGAAACATCTCTCCATCATGGAGAAAATGAAAAAAGAACAGAGAAAGAATGGATTAAACATAGAGCCAAGCCATGAATGGCAGGGAGTCCTAGTACTGCCCTAAGTCTTCACTAAGACAGAGTCCTGAAATTGGTTTCCTGCGATACCTTGTGCACTTCTTTTCTTTGTTTCAATTTCTGTGACTGCCAAGTGGGGATATTATTTAAATATGTCCTAATCTATACTTTAGTTGTGAGGATTACTGGGCTAATGTCTGCATAATTCACTCCATTTTTGGGAAAGTGGTGCATATGTAAAAGATACCATTGCTATCCAGGTAGAGAGTGGTCATTACGCTGCTATTTTTGCTTGGCCACTAAAACCTTGCCCAGAAAAAAGGTAAGGCACATGTCAAAACAAACAAACACACAGCAACCAACACCTAATGCTAAGATGGCATACCCACATAGAATTAAATTGTTATCATCACCCTCCTACAAAAAAAAAAAAAACCCAGTTGAATCTACATAACACAATGTGAAGGGGGAATTTGGCATGCACCTGGTTCATGTAATCAATGTGCCAAATAATACATCATCTTGGTCAGGTTTTTGTTATGTTCTGTTTAGGTGTTGTTTTTGGCATGTACTTACAAACCAGGTAAAAAACTTTTTAATGTATATCACATATACCAAATGAAATAATCATAGTTCTCAAGAGAGTAATAACCCAATTAATCTTAATGCTTACCTAAACAATAGTTTAAGAAATTCATGTAAAATAAATTTCATTGTCATCAAAACATTACATGGCTAATGCAGTCACTGTCTTGTTAGCTCTTAGAATATCCATATGGCCGTCCTGGAAAAGGGTGTCCAGACATTTGAATCTGTCAGGCTACTGGCTCCCATGATGATGTCATTCCAGTAAAGTCAGCCTAGACTAGGCTCTGAAAAGATTTTCAGGCTAAATATTATACTTTGTTGTATCTTAAAAATTATTGAAAATTGTGTCAACTATAGTTGGATGTTTTATGAAAGAAAATGAAAATCACCATCTTTATCTTTCCAAACACTCCAGATCTTTCTACAAATGTGGCAACCTGATTTAAAGAGGTGAAACTGTTGGATTGCATAATTTTTGGCTACATAATTAACTGGTTTTTCATCTATCTTAGTCTAATATTGCACTATCTGAAATAGTCTCATCATAGAATTATATGTATAATTGTTTTCTTGGGTCATTTTTGTGTGTGTTCTGTGTACGGATGTCTGTGAATATAGAATTCAATGATGAGATTTTAAAAGACTAATTAAAATTTGAAATTTTCAGACAAAAATAGGGGGTGAAGATGAGACTGAGTTTAGGAATATTAATGAATCTCCCTCTCCCATACTGCAAATTTTGTTGGGAGTGGCATTAACTTTAGGATTGTCTTCTCATTACTTTTACTTAACAATCGCAAAAGTGACCCAAGCTGCAGATAAAAATGAGAGAACAAACATTACTAATTTAACAAATGATTGTGTGGATCAAGCAATATTTTAAGAATAGTAATAGGAATATTAATAATATGCCAAATAATAATAATATCATATTAGTAAGTTTCAGTGCATAACAGACAGTAAAATATTACATACACCATCTTAGTTCACCTCTGCACAGCTTCATAAAGTAGGTGTATTTTTATCCTAATTTTATAGAGAGGAAGCTGAGCATAAGAGATTAAGCAATTTGCATGTAGTATATATTAGGGCTAGGCTATAAAGGTCATTTGACTCTAGAGCCCACACACATTTTCCCTTTGTTTTTCATATTACATTTGATATTGTAGAAAATATCATGAAAAAAATATTCTCATATAATTAGAGTAGGTTGTATTATTGTTCCTAAATTTTCACTGCCCTTCCCAGGGGAAAGATTTTACTTCCTGGCCTCATGGGTGTCAAGTTTGGCCACGCGGCTTTTTTTCAGTCGTGAGATGGCCTGCTTCCCAGTCATAGCTTTAAGAACCAGCACGTGGTTTGCCACGATCTCAGTCTCCTCTGCCACAAGGGTGGCCATGGCCCAGAGAGGAGCTGTTCCATCAGACCAGGTCCTGAAGTGAACATGGAGACAGGAAGAGCAGCCACAGCTGACACACACAATGCACATGCAGCAGGAGCTCTAATAAAGACACATTTGCAGTTGTAAGTCACTAAAATTTTGGCCATGTGGGGCTGTTATTACCATAGTATAACTTAGCCTAAACTGACACTTTCAGGAATTGGTGACTAAACAAAGCCAGGTCGGAAGTAGAATGAGTAAAAAGGAAGAGTTACTTGAGGTTGGTCATGCGGTAATTCACATTGTGAAATGGTGAAACAGTTCATAAATCTGTGGCCTCGAGTAACTTAAAGAGCAAATGATGCTCCTAATAAGCTTGTTGCTTCTGACCAAGAAGTTGGGGGACAGTGTCCTATGTCTTGGTTGTTGCTGACTGCATTTGACAATGTACACTTGGCAGAGAAGAGCTCAGAAAACATTGATCAATTTGCAAGATGGTATAAAAGGAAACAGGGAAAACTGAGAGCTTTAGGAATTTGCAAGGTTGAATGGTGCTACCTATTCTCAGCTATAACCCAGGAATGCTAAAACTTAAGCGGCTTTTGTATGACAAAGGGAGCCAATTAAAATTCAGCCAAGGATAAACCAAACATATGGCTATCACATCCTTGGTTAAAACACTTGAAGTGATCAATGTGACACATAGTACTTCTTGCATTGAACAAATGGCTCAGAGGAAAAAGACTAATGCTGTGGCACTCCCGAGGAAGTGTGCGATAGGCTCAAGATACCTAAAGTAAGTGCAGAGAGAGAGGCATGTCCACTGGCAAGCAGAGTTGTTGGACTCAAAAGGACAAGAAGCCAGCTATGTTTCTGAGTAAGTGGTACTGTCACAAAAACACCACATGGACTAAAAGAGACTGCCTCTTCTTGAGACCTAGGTCCCTAAACTTCCATGGGTAGAAAGTAGACTGAGAATGCACCTCAGCCCCCAACGAACGTCATCTCCACACTTCCCTTCAGTTGTCCCCAAAGAGCATAATAGAAGGAAGCCTCTTCAGAGGGCAAAATTAGAGCCCATGGGAAATAATGAACCTCAGCACCATTCCCAGGATGGAATCAGAGAATATTCAAGGAACATTCTCATCCTCAGATGACCTCAGACTTATGGACCAGTGACTGCTGTGGCTCCCATTGTCACTTCCTCTGAAGGAGAATACTTACTACAGTTATCCTGATCCTGCTCCGCCTTTGTATATTGGATGTCTACAGGGTTGATCATTTGTTAATAGGTCTCCAGACCAATGTAAAGAACATCACCAGCCCCTGGATTTTAAGCCTGTTGCCATGACTAGTAGGGTTATCTCTGTGGGGAGTGGGTAAGTGTGGTCTGTATGTGGGAGTTGAGAGAAGTGAGTATTTGTGATATTTCATGTCCCTCCCTAGAAGCAGGTTACACTATCCCAATTCATGAATGTCAGGCTTGTACATGTGACTTTCCTTGGCCAGTGAAAGAAGTGGCATGAATAGAGCCACAGCTGAGCCTAATGGATAGACATTCAGAGTCATCTGTTACTGTAGCCTAACCTAGGCTTTGCTGACTGATACAATGTATATTCATTCACTAATCTATTTAACATTTATTAAATAATTACCAAGTGCCAGGCACTTGAGGTACAAATGTCAGAGGGAAACACTTGTGGTAGACCAAAAGGGCAAATACCTGTACCTGATCCAAGTGCAAAATACTTGCTGAGAGTTCTGGATATGGAACTAGAAAAATGTGATTTTATTGCTTAGGATTAATCTTGCATATTTTTGTGTGGTGTGTGTATGCGCATATCTCTAAAATGTGGGGAGTAAAGTGGGGTGGGTGGTATTATGACTTACATAGCATGTCTCTTAGATGTGCATTTCCTATCAAATTTTACTTTTTAGACTTGCAATAAAGCTTCATTGCAGGAAAGGAAGGAAGGAAGGAAGAAAGAAAGAGAAAAATGCAAAAGCATCCTCAGAGCATCCGGGGAGACTTGATTGCCTTTGTTGCTGCTATTTTTAGCCTGCCCTGCTTCTGTCAGACAGGGTCAGTACTGAATGCCAGGGGCAAGATGGTGTCCTTGGCAGAAGCAAGACAGTGTATTTGGGATGTTTTTTAAAAGCTGCCCCTAAAAAACTCAGAGGGTGAGCAATGGAGTAATTTTTACTTATGAAGGGACTGTGTTTTGGACTCTTAAATGTCAAAAGACTGAATTGAGGAGATACCATAAATGCCCTTGATCAAGTGAAATGAGCACAACTGGCCACCTTGGCCTATCTTTCAAAACATTTTAGTCTGGGCATTGCAGTGCTGGCGGTGTATGCTCTTTGAAGTTCAGGGCTCACTGGATCTTTATTTGGAAAGATTATCTAATCATCACAATGTCTTACAGTACAATTTAAGTGACAGAGTCAGCAACGACTCCTGACCTGTAGATCAAAGGACTATCTTAGAAGGAAGAGAGGGGTCATCTTGATTCTTGGGTTCTCATAATCACCACACAGGGCTGCTAATTAATTGTGAAATCTTCTTCCAAAAAGGCACTACTTTGTTGTTTTGTTTTTTTCTTAAAGTGTTTGCTGAGAAACCAGGTTGATTATCGTACAGTTTCTTGAATACAGGTGAAGGGTGAAAGACGTGCAGTTTAATATTCTCAAACAAAAGGCCTCCCCGTCCGTATTTAGCACTGACAGAGAGGGATCTGCTGCTAAGGTTCCAAGGTCAATTCCAGATGGTGGAAATTAGACTCAATGGTTGTCCCATAGTCATTTGTACACTGACTCTTCCAAAATTGGCCATCAGCATATCATATACACGCCTTGTCACTCTTTTCTTGAGATTATCAATTCACTGTTTTGAGGATAGGGCTCAGACCCACCTGGTTAACACATCAGTCTGAATTGTGCAGCTCCAAACTGTATAACCCCCCAAAAGCTGTTTATATCTTCTCTCCTGTTCTGCAGAAGTAAAATCTGTTCTGAGCGGTCTCCATATGCAAGTCAAACTGTGGACTGAAATTATGGTCCACCTGAACACTGAAGTTCTCCCACGTAGAGGTCATAATTAGGGCGTCCTCAAATAACCCCTTTCTTTTGATCAGCTTTGACAGAAGAAGGGTCTTTCTCCGAGTGATGCAATTCCATTCACTCATTTGTTGGTCTGTTAATTCACTGTGAGAAAATCAGCTCTTTATACCAACCCAGCTCCCTTCAAGCACTTCCTCCTTCCCACAAGTCTTCCCGGTCTCAGGCAGCTGTAAATGTGTTCACTCATCTTTCCTGAGAACCTGGCTTCTGTGGTCATTTTCTTCTATTCTATTGTCATTTTTGATCAGAGCCCTTTTCTTGTGGGGATGGGGGCTGATAATTAGGTCTATATATTTATTTAGTGGTGGTACTGGGGATTGAACCCAGGACCTCATGCATGCTAGGCAAGCACACTACCACTGAGGTATACTCTTCCCCAACCTTTTAAATGTGTCATTTGAGAGGAGTCTTCTTTGGTTCATCCTGTTTTTCTGTTAGCTATGGCTTCTGCTTTCAATGCTTTTCTGGTTGGCTAATAGTCTTAGCCTTTCCACTCTTTTTCAGTTCACTTCGGTTTTATTCTATGCGAATCTGCAAACACCCACTAAGGATTCACATAGTTCCTGTCTTTAAGGTCTTTGGCCCATCTGGTTGTGCAGGAAGACTTTATTTTCCCATTGGACAAACCACCATATCTTCACTAGATATTTCATCGTGTGTTGCAGTATTATTTTTAATATTATTGGTAATAATATCATTGTTATTCCTCTTTATCAAGCAAAGAGTCACTTACCAGCCCTGTGCTGAGCACTTTGTAAAAATTTATCAGTGTTCCTCCAAATACAGTAAATAGACCCTCAAAACATTCAGTACAAATAGAGATCGTTAGGCAAATACATTTCAAAATGTTCCTTGTTGTATACCTTTCTTAACTACTCAAACACTCTGAAAAATTTTTAACATTTAACTAGCATTTTTTAAATCAGAATTTTCCCAAATTAATACCCATCAACATTTCACAAGGCAAGTGTCTTGAGGTACACACTTTGGAAAAGGCAGTGCTGTGTCAATGCTTCTTTGTAGAAAACTAGGAAGGCAGACATTATTCTCCTCATTTATAGGCACAAAGTGAATCCAGAGTGACTGGAATTCCTGCCCAGCTGGGCAAGTCATGGAGTAACAGGGTGGACATCAAATACAAGACTGAGTCCAAGGCCCACGTGCTTAACCCCTCTGCTATTTTTACTTTAACTCTGCTAAATGTTAAAAAAAAAAACAAACTTATTTTAAACCAAGTATTTTTCTGACATTTAG